>NC_091979.1:152680702-152881318 GCF_044704955.1 Pristiophorus japonicus | reverse complement strand
CCCCACCATCTCCCCCCCCCCCCACCATCTCCTCCCCCCCCCCCACCATCTCCTCCCCCCCCCCCCACCATCTCCTCCCCCCCCCCCCACCATCTCCTCCCCCCCCCACCATCTCCTCCCCCCCCCCCCACCATCTCCTCCCCCCCCCCCACCATCTCCTCCCCCCCCCCCACCATCTCCTCCCCCCCCCCCCCATCTCCTCCCCCCCCCCCACCATCTCCTCCCCCCCCCCACCATCTCCTCCCCCTCCCCCACCATCTCCTCCCCCCCCCCCCACCATCTCCTCCCCCCCCCCCCACCATCTCCTCCCCCCCCCCACCATCTCCTCCCCCCCCCCCACCATCTCCCCCCCCCCCCACCATCTCCTCCCCCCCCCCCACCATCTCCTCCCCCCCCCCCACCATCTCCTCCCCCCCCCCCACCATCTCCTCCCCCCCCCCCACCATCTCCTCCCCCCCCCCCACCATCTCCTCCCCCCCCCCCACCATCTCCTCCCCCCCCCCACCATCTCCTCCCCCCCCCACCATCTCCTCCCCCCCCCACCATCTCCTCCCCCCCCCCCACCATCTCCTCCCCCCCCCACCATCTCCTCCCCCCCCCCACCATCTCCTCCCCCCCCCACCATCTCCTCCCCCCCCCACCATCTCCTCCCCCCCCCCCACCATCTCCTCCCCCCTCCCACCATCTCCTCCCCCCCCACCATCTCCTCCCCCCCCCACCATCTCCTCCCCCCCCCACCATCTCCTCCCCCCCCCACCATCTCCTCCCCCCCCCCACCATCTCCTCCCCCCCCCCCCACCATCTCCTCCCCCCCCCCACCATCTCCTCCCCCCCCCCCCCACCATCTCCTCCCCCCCCCCCCCACCATCTCCTCCCCCCCCCCCCCACCATCTCCTCCCCCCCCCCCCCACCATCTCCTCCCCCCCCCCCACCATCTCCTCCCCCCCCCCACCATCTCCTCCCCCCCCCCACCATCTCCTCCCCCCCCCCACCATCTCCTCCCCCCCCCCACCATCTCCTCCCCCCCCCCACCATCTCCTTCCGCCCTCCCCCCCCACTCCTTCCGCCCTCCCCCCCCACTCCTTCCGCCTTCCGCCCTCCCCCCCACTCCTTCCGCCTTCCGCCCTCCCCCCTCCCACTCCTTCCCCCCTCCCACTCCTTCCCCCCTCCCACTCCTTCCCCCCTCCCACTCCTTCCGCCCCCCCCCACTCCTTCCGCCCCCCCCCACTCCTTCCGCCCCCCCCCCCACTCCTTCCGCCCCCCCCCCCACTCCTTCCGCCCTCCCCCCCCCTCCTTCCGCCCTCCCCCCCCCCCCCACTCCTTCCGCCCTCCCCCACCCCCCCCCCACTCCTTCCGCCCTCCCCCACCCCCCCCCACTCCTTCCGCCCTCCCCCACCCCCCCCCCACTCCTTCCGCCCTCCCCCCCCCCCACTCCTTCCGCCCTCCCCCCCCCCCCACTCCTTCCGCCCTCCCCCCCCCCCCCACTCCTTCCGCCCTCCCCCCCCCCCCCCCACTCCTTCCGCCCGCCCGTCCCCCACTCCTTCCGCCCACCCGTCCCCCACTCCTTCCGCCCGCCCGTCCCCCCACTCCTTCCGCCCTCCCCCCCCCACTCCTTCCGCCCTCCCCCCCCCACTCCTTCCGCCCTCCCCCCTCCCACTCCTTCCGCCCTCTCCCCCCCCACTCCTTCCGCCCTCCCCCCCCCCCCCCACTCCTTCCGCCCTCCCCCCCCCCCCCCCACTCCTTCCGCCCTCCCCCCCCCCCCCCACTCCTTCCGCCCTCCCCCCCCACCCCCACTCCTTCCGCCTGCCCGTCCCCCACTCCTTCCGCCCGCCCGTCCCCTCACTCCGCCCGTCCCCCCACTCCGCCCGCCCGCCCCACTCCTTCCGCCCCCCCATCCCCCCTCCTCCCCCTCCCCTCGCTGTCAGAAACACAGACACTGACAGACAGAGAATGAGAGACACAGACAGACAGAGAGATAGAGACACTGACAGAGACACACTGGGGGGGGGGGGCATCCCAGCACGCTGTTGGAGGGCTCCCGGTGCTGCAGTCGGTAAGTCGAAAATGTTTCATTAATTTTTTTTCATTGATTTATTGGTTGATTTATTGATGTTTTTATCATTTATTATTGATGATGGCTCTTTATTTGTAAAACTGAAGGCCCCAAGTTTCCACACGCGGCAAAACAGTCGCCCCTCTGAGCTGGGCGCCCGTTTTTCGCTCCGAAAACAGCGCCTGAAAAAAAACGCGCTATTCTCCACCTACCTGCAGGTCCTCTGTCCCGCAGCGCAGCAGGAGCTGTAGGGGGGGCGGAGCCAGGTCCCTGCGCTGAAAACCGTGCCGGGACCTCTGCACATGCGCGCTACAGTGGGCATGCAAGTGCAGTAGCTCCAGGCGCCGAACTGTGTGGGAGGGGCCTGAAACACGCAGCCCCTAGCCCTGGCCGAATGGCCTCACTGGGGCTGTGTGAATAAGCCTCCTCCCACGGCCAGCTCCTGCTTCCTCCCGACTCCCGCTCCCGCTCTCCCACCCCAGCGGACCGAACAGGACCCGACTCCCGTTCCCGCTCCCCCCCCCGACTGGACCCGACCTGACTGCCGCTCCCGCTCCCCCCCGACTGGACCTGCCCCGACTCCCACTCCCGCTCCCCCCCGACCCGACCCGACCCGACTGCCGCTCCCGCTCCCCCCCCCGACTGGACCCAACCCCGACTGCCGCTCCCGCTCCCGTTCCCCCCGACTGGACCCGACCCGACTCCTGCTCCCGCTCCCCCCCGACTGGACTGGACCCTACCCGACTCCCGCTCCCGCTCCCGCTCTCCCCCCCCCCCCCCCCGACTGGACCCGACCCGACTCCCGCTCCCGCTCCCCCCCCCGACTGGACCCGACCCGACTGCCGCTCCCCCCCCAACTGGACCCGACCCGACTCCTGCTCCTGCTCCCGCTCCGGCTGGACCCGACCCGACTCCCGCTCCCGCTCCCCCCCCGACTGGACCCGACCCGACTCGGCTCCCGCTCCCCCCCCCCAACTGGACCCGACCCGACTCCCGCCCCCGGACTGGATCCGACCTGACCTCCCCGACCCGACCCGACCTCCCCCTCCCCCTCCCTCCCCGCCAACCCGACCTCCCCCTCCCTCCCCGCCGACCCGAACCTCCCTCCCCAACCCGACCCAATGCCACCTACCTGTAAATCTGGTGCTGGGGACGGGCTCTGCCCGAAGTCTCGAGCCTGGCCCGTTCAGCCTTCGGTCCCGACGGCAAACCGCTGCCTGAAAGGCCTGCCTGAAGCACTTTCAGACAGATAGGAACATGGTTTATTTAATCTTTTCTTTGCTTATAAATTTTTATTCAGGTTGGATTTATTTGTATAATATTTGTACAAGTATAACTAAGGATTTATTGTAGAATTTAATGACTTCCCTTCCCCCCCCCCCCCCCCCCCTCGTTCCCGACGCCTAATTTGTAACCTGCGCCTGATTTTTTAATGTGTAGGCAAGGTTTTTTCAAGCGTACAAAAATCTTCACTTACTCCATTCTAAGTTAGTTTGGAGTACGTTTTCACTGTGGAAACTTTGAAACCAGGCGTCAGTGGCTGGACACTCCCCCTTTTGGAAAAAAAATTCTGTTCCAAAGTGAAACAGTTCTACCTGACTAGAACTGCAGAAAACTAAATGTGGAGAATTCCGATTTCTAAGATAATCCGTTCTACACCAGTTGCTCCTAAAAAATCAGGAGCAAATCATGTGGAAACTTGGGGCCGAAGTGTTTAATGTTTGTAAACTTCCCTTTAAACCCCCCCCCCCCCACATTCCCTCCGCCTGATTTGTAACCTACGCCTGATTTTCTAAAGTGTAGACAAGGTTTTTTCGAGCGTACAAAAATCTTCACTTACTCCATTCTAAGTTAGTTTGGAGTAAGTTTTCACTGACGAAACTTTGAAAACAGGCGTAAGTGGCCATACACGCCCCCTTTTTGAAAAAAAAATTCTGTTCCAAAGTGAAACTGTTCTAACTCACTAGAACTGGAGCAAACTAAATGGCGAGAATTCCGATTTCTAAGATACTCCGTTCTACACCAGTTGCTCCTAAAAATCAGGAGCAAATCATGTCGAAACTTGGGGCCTGTATTCTGAATAGGTTGTAATTTTTGAAAGCTGGGAGGCCAGCAAGGAGGCAGTAATAGAGAAACCTATCTTCAAGATGATAGAGGCATTGATTGGGGTCTTAGCAGCAGCTGGCAGAAAGAGGGGGAGAGGCAGGTAATAAGGTGGAAGAAGGCTGCCTTAATAATAGATTGGATATTAACCCCCCCCTGCAAATGTATATGCTTATAGTATGTTTTTGTCTCTGTCAAAAAGTCATGGGTTCAAGCTCCACTCCAGACTATGTAATCCAGGCTGACAAAGTATAGTGGGAGTGCTGCACTGTTGAAGCAGTCATGTATATCTCTACAATCTCGCCTTTCAGTCACCTATCAAAGCTGAAAGGCTAAAGTTCCTCATGTTCCTCAAAACACTTGCTCTGATGTTAGTGATATTGACTAAGTGAAAATGAGAGAGAAATTGAATGTCCGAACGGTGGTCATTTGTATAATATTTCACAAGTCTGGTATGGATATCCTTTAATCTGAGAGTATTAGACTTGCACATTTTCTTCCAAAAGTGTTGAAATAAGGATTGCACATGAGTCGTGTAGCTTTTTATTTTGGCACAAATTTTGAGCAATCAGATTTAAGAAGTTCCAGCACTTAACAGACATATTTGTCATATTTGTACTCAACAGGTTGAAGTTGATGAGTCGACTCTGAGCCCAGAGGAGCAGAAGGAAAGAAAGATAATGAAGTTGCTTCTGAAAATAAAGAATGGTACTCCACCAATGAGGAAGGTAAGCATAATTTTTTTGTGAATTATAACTGGCTGTGTATTGCTGGAGCAAATGTGATTTCTTTTTTTCTTTTTTCAAGGCTGCTTTGCGTCAGATAACTGATAAAGCCAGAGAATTCGGAGCTGGTCCCCTGTTCAATCAGATTCTTCCGCTTCTGATGTCCCCAACTCTTGAAGACCAAGAGCGTCACTTGTTGGTTAAAGTTATTGACCGAATCTTGTACAAATTAGATGATTTAGTTCGACCGTATGTGCACAAGGTATGTTTATATTTGCTAGGTTACATTTTTAAAATGAGCAGTTTAAAAAGATAAAGGGTTGTAATTTTAAAAAATTGATCTCTGAACATGGGAAACACTGGCAAGGCTGCATTTATTGCCCCTTCCTAATTGCCCTGAGAAGATCTTGGTGGACCATTACCATGAACCACTGCAGTTCTGTGGTGGTGCTTCCACAATGTTGCTCGGTAGGAAATTCAAGGATGTGGACCCAGCAATGAAGAAATGGCGATATATAACCTAGTCAGAGTCGTATGTAAATTGGATATGGTAGCGTTCTCATGACATCACTGCTCTTGTCTTTCTCAGTGGTAGAAGTTGCAAGGCTGGCAGGTGCGATAGTTATAAGCTTGGTGAGTTGCTGCAGTGCATCCTAGGGATAGCACATACTTCAGTCGTAGTGTGCCAGTGCTGGATATTGAACCCAGTGCTGTGGGGCACCAACCAAGCCATATCTCTGGTGTCGAGTTTCTTGATTGTTGCAGCTGCACTTGTTCAGGCAAGTGCTAAGTATTCCATCCTACTCCTGACGTGTTTTCTCAATGGTGGTGAGGCTCTGAGGCGTCAGGAGATGAGCCAAATGTCAGAGTACCAATCTACTGCCTAGTTCTTGTAGCTGTGGTGGTGTTACAGCTGGTTAATGGTGTCTCTCTCTCTCTCTCTCTCTCCCTCCCCTTCTGGGTTTTGATAGCGGGGAACTTGGTAATGGTAGATTGACTTGTATCGCAAACCTGAAGTGTTCCTTTTTTATCACCTTTGTGCAGTGGGGGAAACAAAATTAATGAAGTTACATGATAATTTTGACTGCAGTATCACTCTGTTGCAGTGTTTGGGTTGACTTGGGTCTATATTCAAGAATGCTCAGAGATGATTCTGGTACATTCGAAAGAAATTTTTCTTTTGCGTTTCAAACTATTTGGCTCAGGCTGTTTGGCTCATTTAGCAAATGCACGGCCCGATAGTAAATTGAGCCATGTTGACCATAAAGATCTTGGTTTTGACCCCTGCTTTGTGCTGAGGTCGCAGATATCAGCCAGAAAGGCAGTTGAGAGAGAACACTTGTCCTCGATGTCCCTGAGATAGGAACAGGGAATATAAGTTACAGCTGCTAAGTGACCTTTGATGGGAAATGCATGTGTGTGGATGTTGGATGAAGACAGAATGGAACTTGCCTGTGATTGCCTGTCGAATAATCACCTAACATACAAAGATTGGCCATGTGGATGAGGTACCAGAGGCTGGCTTGTGTCTTTTTGTGACTATATTAGCATATCAACCAGTGCTGTCATTGGAGGAAGCAAGAAAATTGGTGAGGAGGTGGCGGTTAATGACATTGCTTTTAAAAAGAACTGTTGGGATTCGAGGATTTTATTTTTGTTAGGAAAGGTGTAAGAGCTGTTTATGATCTTGGTACACCTGATGTGCAGTATACATTTTTATCTGCACGCAATCACTACATTTTCTATGGTCCTGCAAGGAAGGGGCAGTGAGAACAAGCAGAAGTATTTATAGGACCCTTTAATGTGCTATCTCATGCAATAATGGGTCATGAGGTCCGAATCTCAACCATGTTGTTGTGGGATGGTGGTGAGCAACGGTTAAGTAATTTCCCTCAAATTGAGAGAATCGGAAGGTGAGTCAGACTGGGCTGTTTTCAATCACTTCTTTTTAATCTGGCCATTGAGTGGCAGTGAAGAGTATGCATTTTTATCATATAATGATTGCTTTATTAATAATGTGTTGATACATTTTTACAGATTCTTGTGGTTATTGAGCCATTGCTGATTGATGAAGACTATTATGCCAGAGTGGAAGGCAGAGAAATCATCTCTAACTTAGCAAAAGTATGTATACTGTCATTTACAATTTTTGTTGAATCCAATATCAAATTTTGAATTAAAAGAATGGGTCTGCTTGTCTACTGGTCTGACATGTTTTTGTTCTGTGTATTTTTAGGCTGCAGGTCTGGCCACTATGATTTCCACTATGCGTCCTGATATTGATAATATGGATGAGTACGTACGTAACACAACAGCTAGAGCCTTTGCTGTTGTCGCCTCTGCTCTTGGTATCCCATCACTGTTGCCTTTCCTTAAAGCTGTGTGTAAGAGCAAGAAATCGTGGCAGGCTAGGCACACCGGAATCAAAATTGTGCAGCAGATTGCCATCCTTATGGGTTGTGCCATCTTGCCTCATCTGAGGAGCTTGGTTGAAATTATTGAACATGGTATGTACTGATGAATAGCAGAAACTGCACAAATTTGTTCAATCTGTCGCTAATAACTTTGAGAAGCCATTTAGTAATGTGTACATAAAGTGAGGAATTTCATTTATAATAAATTTCTACATAAAACAATCTATACTACATACCAGATTTTTATAGTTTTAAGTGGAGACTTTAGTTGAGTATGCTATACTACACTACATTGAATGGTTGTGTAAGTTAATCTGATGAAATGCTCCTTTTTTCATAGGTCTGGTTGATGAGCAGCAGAAGGTTCGAACCATTAGTGCTCTGGCTATTGCTGCCTTAGCTGAAGCTGCAACGCCATATGGTATTGAGTCATTTGACTCTGTTCTAAAACCATTGTGGAAGGGTATTCGCCAACACAGAGGCAAAGTAAGATTGTCTTCATGAGCATAATTTTACAATTCTTTCTATGCATTTAACTATTGGCAGTGAACAGATGTTGCTGTATTAGAAACTATAGTGGAATAACAGTGTATATTGCACCAAAGTGTATGGTCATAGGTGTCTGCCACCAAGGAACTTAAAACAGTCAACTTTGCTATATATTTTTTAGTACCTGTGTTTGGTGTTTGTTTTTTGCATCCTGTAAAAACAAATGTATTTAACAAACATTGATCATATCATTGTGTGCAGATGCAGGATTTACAAAAGTTAAGCATCAGGTTGAAGCTTTTTTTTGTGATCTTCCCCACTTCATTCATCATTCTCTAGCAAGAAACCGACAACCTGCCCCAGAAATCTCATGATGTCTGGTTAATTTAGCCATTGGGATTTGTTAACTTTGTGATACACTACTCCCTCCACATAGAGAACCACTTAGCCTTCGCATTGTGATTTTCCCAATAGCAGAGCCATAGTTGACGATTTACAAAATAGAGAATCCCAGTGCAAGCTAGCATTCCACCATTTTGTGATCAGAAGAAATTTGTATCGATGGTTCTACATCAGTTTATAAACCTAATATGAATGCTGTCTGTTCTAGGGTCTGGCTGCCTTCTTAAAGGCCATTGGATACCTGATTCCTCTCATGGATGCTGAATATGCTAACTACTATACTCGAGAAGTGATGTTGATCCTTATCCGAGAGTTTCAGTCTCCTGACGAAGAAATGAAAAAGATTGTGCTCAAGGCAAGTTTGTAACCATAAGACTTGAGGATATTTTGTAGAATTAGCATAATAACAACTTTCAGCGTGACAGTAGATACAAAAAAAAAAGTATGCTGTGCTCGGCTTTCCTTCTGTAGTTTAGTTTCCTCTTAATTTTCAGCTCTTGGATGTGATCCTTTGAAACTGTACATGTGTATTTTAATTCTATGTAATTGATTTTGTTGAATTATGTGTTTGATTCTTGAATGAAACACATGAAGTGGGGGGTGGGGTGGTGAGGCAAAATAATTTTACGCAGCGAGTTGTTATGATCGGGAATGCACTGCCTGAAAGAAGCAGATTCAGTAGTAACTTTCAAAAAGGAATTGGATATATACTTGAAAAGGAAACATTTTCAGGGCGATGGGGAAAGAGTAGGGTAGTAGGTCTAATTGGATAGCTCTTTCAAAGAGCGGGTACAGGTACGATGGGCTGAGTAGAGTTGTGTGCTGTATGATTGTACCAATGCTTTATTTTACTGAATATATTTCAAGAGAAGTAATTTCTAATAATTTTGATGTCCTGGAAAGTATTTGTATACTTCGGTGAAATAGGTTTATCAATACTTGCATTAGCATTACCGTTGAGGCTTAAGTTCTTTTCTTTTGGTTAGAAATACATGAAAGAAATACACTTTTGGTCCTTTGGTGTAATTTGAATTTGTACAGCCAAGTGAGGAGAATATATTTTTACTGCTTTTAAAATATTGTAATTTCACCAGTCTTGACTCCTAATATTGTATTTCTTCTTAATATATTTTTGTAATATGCTGCATATCACTGCAGCTAGACAGTTTTATTGCTGTAACTAGTTTATATATCCAAGAACTTTTTGTATCGGGTATGAACTAACCTCTGGTTATTTATTTCAACCCATTGAGTATGGAGTTTAGTCTTTTTCTACAAAATAAGTTTAAATCTCCAACTCTACAGTGATAAGACCAGTTGCAAAGAAGAACTGCAATAACTTATACACATTATTTGTAGGTGGTGAAACAGTGTTGTGGCACAGATGGTGTGGAAGCCAACTACATCAAAACTGAAATCCTTCCTCCATTCTTCAAGCACTTTTGGCAACATCGAATGGCTTTGGACAGAAGGAACTACAGACAGGTAAGGCAGACGTTTGTTTTGGTGCAAAAGATGTTTAACAGAGTCCAGGAAAAATATATTCTGCTAAAAAACAAGACTAAACGAAACACTAATGAGACACTACGGAAGCTCCCCGCTGAGTGGAACTAAACTATAGAACCAATGGGAACCTGTTCAATCTTCGTTGCGTCCGGGCTAGATCTAAGACCATCCCATCCTCTCGTCGAACGACAGTACACTGACGACGCTTGTGTCTGTGCACAGAGGCTGAACTCCAAGCCATCGTCAACATCTTCACCGAGGTGTACAAAAGCATGGGCCTTACATTAAACATCCATAAGACAAAGGTCCTCCACCAACCTGACCCCACCACACAGCATTGCCACCTGGACATAGAAATCCACGGCGTGGCCTTGGACAACGTGGACCACTTTCCATAGCTCGAGAGCCTACTATCAGCAAGAGCAGACATCATCGAAGAGGTTCAACACCGCCTCCAGCGCAGCCTTCAGTCGCCTGAGGAAGAGAGTGTTCGAAGACCAGGTCCTCAAATCTGGCACCAAGCTTAGATTTACAGGGCCACTCGCCCTCCTGTATGGCTGAGATGTGGACCATATACAGTAGACACCTCAAATCGCTGGAGAACTACCACTAACAATGTCTCCGCAAAATCCTACAAATCCCTTGGGAGGATAGACGCACCAACGTCTGTGTTCTCGATCAGGCCAGCATCGAAGCACTGACCACACTCGACCAGCTCCGCATGCCCGACACAAGACTCCCAAAGCAAGGGCACGACTCGAAACTCCTACACGGCAAGCGATCCCCAGGTGGGCAGAAGAAACATTTCAAGGACACCCTCGAAGCCTCCTTGATAAAGTGCATCATCTCCACTGACACCTGGGAATCCCAGGCCCAAGACCACCCTAAGTGGAGGAAGAGCATCCGGGAGGACGCTGAGCACCTCGAGACTCATTGTGAAAGCATGCAGAAAACGAGTGCAGGCAGCGGAAGGAGCCTGCAGCAAACCAGACTCCCCACCCACCCTTTCCTTCAACGACTATTTGTCCCACCTGTGAAAGAGACTGTAATTCCCGTATTGGACTGCAGTCACCTGAGAACTTATTTTTGGCGTGGAAGCAAGTCTTCCTCGATTTCGAGGGACTGCCTATGATGATGGATGAATAAAGAAATAAGGGAAAAATTGGGGGTAAGGAATGAGGCAAACATTAAGTACATGGACAGCAGGGAGAGCATGATAAGAGAGCATACGAAAAGATGCAGAGAGAAGTCAAAAAAATAATTTGGAAGGCAAAGAGGAGCTATGAAATTTAAGTATCAAGGAACATAAAACAAAAGATTAAAAGATTCAACAGGTACATAGATTTTTTTTTAAAAGTAAAGCTGGGATGGGAATAGGGCCACTGAGGGATGGACAGGATAATATCACGTGCAGCCACAGTGAAATGGCGGAAATATTAAATAATGACTTTGTTTCAGTATTTACTCGAGAGACGGATCAGGTGGACACGTCATCGGAAGATGAGATTAGAAATGATATAACTGCATTTAAAATTAAAAAAGGAGAAATATTAAATAAACTTATCAAACTCCGAGGATAAATCCCCTGGTCTGAAAGGATTACATTTAGAAACATAGAAAATAGGTGCAGGAGTAGGCCATTCGGTCCTTTGCGCCTGCACCACCATTCAATAAGATCATGGCTGATCATTCACCTCAATACCCCTTTCCCCTGCTTTCTCTCCATACCCTTGATCCATTTAGCCGTAAGGGCCATTCTAACTCCCTTTTGAATATATCCAACGAATTGGACTCAACAGCTCTCTGCGGTAGGGAATTCCACAGTTAATAACTCATTTGAGTGAAGAAGTTTCTCCTCATCTCAGTCCTAAAGGCTTACCCCTTATCCTTAGACTGTATCCTCTGGTTCTGGACTTCCCCAACATCGGGAACATTCTTCCTGCATCTAACCTGTCCCGTCCCTTTTTGTGTTTCTATGAGATCCCCTCTCATCCTTCTAAACTCCAGTGAATACAGGCCCAGTCGATCCAGTCTCTCCTCATATATGTCAGTCCTGCCATCCTGAGAATCAGTCTGGTGAATCTTCGCTGCACTCCCTCAATAGTAAGAACGTCCTTCCTCAGATTAGGAGACCTAAACTGAACACAATATTTCAGATGAGGCCTACCAAGGCCATGTACAACTGCAGTAAGACCTCCCTGCTCTTATACTCAAATGTCCTAGCTATGAAGGCCAACATACCATTTGCCGCCTTCACCGCCTGCTGTACCTACATGTCAGCTTTCAATGACTGATGTACCATGACACCCAGGTCTCGTTGCACCTCCCCTTTTCCTAATCTGGTGCCATTCAGATAATCTGCCTTCGTGTTTTTGCCACCAAAGTGGATAACCTCTCATTTATCCACATTATACTACATCTGCCCACTCACCTGACCTGTCCAAGTCACCCTGCAGCCTCTTAGCGTCCTCCTCACAGCTCACACCGCCACCCAGCTCAGTGTCATCTGCAAACCTGGAGATATTATACTCAATTCCTTCATCTAAATCATTCATTTTTATTGTAAATAGCTGGGGTCCCAGCACTGAACCCTGCGGCACTCCACTAGTCACTGCCTGCCATTCTGAAAAGGACCCGTTTATCCCGATTCTCTGCTTCCTGTCTGCCAACCAGTTCTCTATCCACATTAGTACATTACCCCCAATACCATGTGCTTTAATTTTGCACTCCAGTCACTTGTGTAGAAACTTGTCAAAAGCCTTTTGAAAGTCCAAATACACCACGTCCACTGGTTCTCCCTTGTCCACTCTACTAGTTACATCCTCAAAAAAATTCCAGAAGATTTGTCAAGCATGATTTCCCTTTCATAATCCATACCGATCCTGTCACTGCTTTCCAAATGCGCTGCTATTTCATCTTTAATAATTGATTACAACATTTTGCCCACTACTGATGTCAGGCTAACCGGTAATTACCTGTTTTCGCTCTCCCTCCTTTTTTTAAAAAATGGTGTTACATTAGCTACCCTCCAGTCCATAGGAACTGATCCAGAGTCGATAGACTGTTGGAAAATGATCACCAATGCATCCACTATTTCTAGGGCCACTTCCTTAAGTACTCTGGGATGCAGACTATCGGGCCCTGGGGATTTATCGGCCTTTAATCCCATCAATTTCCCTAACTCACTTTCCCGCCTAATAAGGATTTCCTTCAATTCCTCCTTCTCACTTTACCCTTGTATTTCTGGAAAGTTATTTGTGTCTTCTTGTGTGAAGACAGAACCAAAATATTTGTTCAACTGATCTGCCATTTCTTTGTTCCCCATTATAAATTCACCTGAATCTGACTGCAAGGGACCTATGTTAGTCTTCACTAATCTTTTTTCTCTTCACATATCTATAGAAGCTTTTGCAGTCAGTTTTTATGTTCCCAGCAAACTTCCTCTCATACTCTATTTTCCCGCTCCTAATTAAACCCTTTGTCTTCCTCTGTTGATTTCTAAATTTCTCCCAGTCCTCAGTTTGCTGCTTTTTCTGGCCAATTTATATGCCTCTTGGATTTAACACTATCCTTAATTTCCTTTGTTAGCCACGGTTGAGCCACCTTCCCTGTTTTATTTGCGCATTTTAATAGAATCTCGAAGAGATAGCAAAGGCACAGTTACCCACATTTAATAATTCGTCAGAAAAAGGTGCCGTGTCAAAGGACTGGCGGATAGCTAACGTTATATCTATATTTAAGAAGGGAGAAAGAACGCGTCCAGGGAATTATAGACCAGTCAGCTTATCATCAGTGGTAGGAAAAATAATGGAATCCGTACTAAAAGAGAAAATAGAAGAACATTGAGAAACCTAAAATGTAAATATGAATGTCAGCGTGGATTTCAAAAGGGAAAGTCTTACTTGACCAATCTCATTGAATTCTTTGAAGAGGTAACAGAGAGGATAGACAAGGGTAATGCAGTAGATATAATTTATCTAGATTTCCAAAAGGCCTTCGATAAGGTGTCATATAATACGGTCAGAGCATGCAGAGTCTGGGGACAAGTAGCTGATTACAAGACAGAAAGCAGAGAGAAGGGATAAAGGGGACATTGCAACAGAAGGTGGAAAGTGGGGTCCCACTGTTCACAATTTATATTAAAGATTTGACTTTGGAGTCAAAAACACAATTCCTTAATTTTGGGGATGACACCAAATTGGGTGAGATGGTCAATACTGAGGAGGACTGCAACAAATTGCAAGAAGATATTAATAAATTTGCAGAATGGGCATATAATTGAAAAATGAAATTCAACATAGATAAGTGTGAGTTATTACATTTTGGTAAGGAAAATAAGGAGATCACATTGCTTGGAAACTACAATCTTCCAAAGTTGTCTCGATTTGGGAACTGTTCCTTCAGATTGGAACATTCTGCAAGTCTCTCTGCTATTTAAGAAATATGAGGGGGAAACTAGGGAATTATTGACCAGCTAGCCTAACATCTGTTGTCAGTAAATTACTAGAGTCTATAATTGGGGATGAAATGACTGAACACTCTGACAATTTTCAGCTGATGAGGGAGAGCCAGAATGGATTTGTAAAAGGTAGGTCATACCTGATTGGTCATCTCCAGAAAAAAGTCAGTGTACCCTGTAAGCTGTGCTTTGATCTGCGTGGCCTGTTTCTTTTAGTGCATTGTCCCATTAAATTTCTGCGCATGCTCGATATTTACAATGCAAACGGCCTGCGCGAGACCTTTCAGATTACTGCGTGGCTGCTCATGCATACACTCATTAGCGGGGACATTGGAGATGACTAAAGTAGTGGACAGGGGAATGTCTGGATGCTATTTCTATGGATGACCAGAAGGCATTTGATAAAGTCCCTCATAAGAGACTGTCAACTGAAGTTGAGGCTCATGGAATTGAAGGCAAATTATTGACCTGGTTATGACCTGGTGAGCGGCAGGAGACAGAGAGTAGGGATAATGGACAGGTACTCTAATTGGCAGGATGTGACTAGTGATGTCCTGCAAGGGTCTGTTTTAGGCCCTCAACTATTCACCATATTTATTAACAAGATCCTACAAATCTCCTGGGAGGACAGACGCACCAACATTAGTGTCCTCGACCAGGCCAACATCCCCAGCATCGAAACACTCACCACACTTGATCAGCTCTGCTGGGCAGGCCACATTGTCCACATGCCAGACACGAGACTCCCAAAGCAAATGCTCTACTCGGAACTCCTTCATGGCAAATGAGCCAAAGGTGGACAGAGGAAACGTTACAAGGACACCCTTAAAGCCTCCTTGATAAAGTGCAACATCCCCACCGACACCTGGGAGTCCTTGGCCAAAGACCGCCCGAAGTGTAGGAAGTGCATCCAGAAGGAAGCTGAGCGCCTCGAGTCTCATCGCCGAGCGCATGCAGAAACCAAGCGCAGGCAGCGGAAAGAACGTGCGGCAAACCTGTCCCACCCTCCCTTACCCTCAACAACTGTCTGCCCCACCTGGGGTAGGGTCTGTGGCTCTCGTATTGGACTGTTCAACCACCAAAGGACTCATTCTAAGAGTGGAAGCAAGTCTTCCTCGATTCCAAGGGACTGCCTATGATGATGATATTTATTAACAACTTATGATGGGATAGAGAGCCACATATCCAATTTTGCTGATGACAACATAGATTGGCGGCGATGGAAGCATAAAATTACAAAGAGAATATTAATAGATTAAGCAAATGGGCAAAACTGTGGCAAATGGATTTCAATGTAGGCAAATGTGAGATCATCCGCTTTGGACTTTAAAAGCATAGAACAGAGTAAGTACTATCTAAATGGTGAAAAGCTAGAAACAGTGGGGGTCTATGTACATGAATCATTAAAATCTCATGGACAGGTACAGAAAATAATCAAACGCGAATGGAATGCCAGTCTTTATATCTAGAGGACTGAATACAAGGGGGTGGAAAGTATGCTACAACTATATAAAACCCTGGTTAGACCACACCTGGAGTACTGTGAGCAGTCCTGGGCACCACACCTGAGGAAAGATATATTCTCCTTGGAGGGAGTGCAGCGTACACTTACCAGAATGATACCTGGACTCCAAGAGTTAAATTACAAGAAGAGATTACACATACTAGGGCTGTATTCCCTGGAATTTACAAGGTTTATGGGGTGATTTGATCAAAGTTTTCAAGATATTGAGAATTGATGGGGTGGATAGAGAGAAACTATTTCTGTTGTTTGGGGAGTCTGAGACTAGCTGGCATAGTCCAAAAATGAGAGCCAGGCCTTTCAGGAGTAAAGTTAGGAAACACTTCTGAGACAAATGATGGTAGAAATTTGGAACTCTCTCCCACAAATGGCAATTGATGCTCGGTCAGTTGTTCATTTTAAATCTGAGATTGATAGATTTTTGCTAACCAAAGGTATTAACGGATTGAGGGGCAAAGGGGGTTATATCGAGTTGGGTCACAGATCAGCCATGATCTCATTGGCTTGGCTATGACTTCTGGAAGTTCATATCGACAACATTCATCGTCCTCTCCTGTGCACTATGTTCGTGACCTTAAAAACATTGCAACTAGATTAGTCAGACATGATCCACCCTTCACAAATCCATGATGACTCTTTGATTAGCTCATACTTGTTCAAGTCATTCTGTCGCTCATGATAGGTTACAGTATCGTCCCCACAACTGATATTAAACTGACATACCTGACGTTACCTGGCTTTCTCTCCAACCATTTTTAAATAATGGAATAACATTTGCAATTTTTTCAATCCAAAGATACAATTCCTGAATCAAGCTCATTGGGAAATTATGAGTAAAACATCTGCAGTTTCCCCACCTGTTTCTTTTAATACCCTCAGACAGAAACCATCAGGTTCTGGAGATTTGTCTATCTTGAGTCTCATTGTTTTATCCATTACTATTTTATTAAATTATAAATATGCACAATTTTTTTTCAGGACTATTATATTTTATAACTTGCATTCGGCAATATTTTAACAAAGAAGTCAATTGTAAAACTTCTATATTGAATCAGTTGATCTCAGTAAGAGTGCTACTCAATTGCATTAGCGTCCTTGTGAAAAGGAGGGGAAAATTCAGCCAGGACTGTTGTCCAGTGACTTCCTGGGACATTCCTCATCCGATGACTGCTTGGACATCGGATGAGGAATGGATTGAACTTGGCTGTGATGCTCTCCCTGCTGGAATAGCATGTCAACGCTTACTGTTTGATTTAACATGAACACTAACCTTGCAATACTGTTGCCAGTGCAATTGTAGCTGAGGAAGATTTGGTGCTTCAGGAGACTGGGAAGAAATAGTTTGAGAGGAAAATGTTGGTAACCTGCACGTAACCTTTCAGTTATTCCAATCTGGGAATGTATTTTTGAAAGGATCTTTCAGTGGTCAGCTGTTTAAGATCAACTGTTGACCGTTTCAGATAAGATTTTAAATACAGCAGTTATATTTTAGGTACTTGCAATAACATTGTTGATATTTCTGTTCTCCACAGTTAGTAGACACCACAGTGGAACTTGCAAACAAAGTTGGAGCAGCTGAAATAATCTCCAGGATAGTTGATGACTTAAAAGATGAAGCTGAGCAATATAGAAAAATGGTGATGGAAACCATTGAAAAGATTATGGGTAACCTGGGAGCTGCAGATATTGACCACAAACTGGAAGAGCAGCTTATTGATGGCATCCTGTACGCCTTCCAGGAACAGACTACTGAGGTGCGCATCTATGACCAGATTAAACTGCAACTTTTTGAGTGATCAAATGTAAAATTTGATTTCTTCAAACAGCCATGCAATACAAAACTATGCTGGCTGCAAGTGTATAGTCTTTGTGCATTGTTTCCTTTCATATATTTGCTCTAGTATTCACTGCCTTTGTTTTTTTTTAGGATTCTGTAATGTTGAATGGTTTTGGTACAGTGGTAAATGCATTAGGTAAGCGAGTGAAGCCCTATTTACCTCAGATCTGTGGTACAGTATTGTGGCGTCTAAATAACAAATCAGCCAAAGTGCGACAGCAAGCTGCAGATCTAATCTCTCGAATTGCAGTCGTCATGAAGACGTGTCAAGAGGTATGTAAACTTTTCAGTACAATATTAGACTTATCTGGCCACTTCAACGAATTTGGTTTGACATTTTTTACTGTTTCCAGTCCAAATCATGCGAACTAATATACAGTCTTTACTTGTAGGAAAAACTGATGGGCCACTTGGGTGTTGTGCTGTATGAATACCTTGGTGAAGAGTACCCCGAGGTTCTGGGTAGCATCTTGGGAGCACTTAAAGCGATTGTAAATGTTATAGGTATGTCTGTTACTTTGGCAAATTTACATTTTAAATATTATTTTGGGAGAATTAAAACATTTTGGATTTTTTTCAATTACAATTTTTCCTGAAGAAAGATGAAGTTTTAAAAAAAAAGTCCATACCAAATATTTTCCTTCAACTTTAATATACAGGTATGCATAAGATGACTCCACCTATTAAGGACCTGCTTCCACGGCTCACTCCAATCCTGAAGAACAGGCATGAGAAGGTTCAGGAGAATTGTATTGATCTGGTTGGACGAATTGCAGATCGGTAATTGGCATTATAGCCACTTGTCTTAATAATAAACTGCATATTACATTTTTGTCTTGTCAAGTAACAGTGTAAGAACCAAACTGTACCATTGTTTCCATTTCTATCTGATCAAATATGAGCATACCAGAAAATGAGAGTGAAATTTATAACCAGATAGCCTGAAAGTAATTTAAATGAAAATCCAGCAAATTAGGTCTTGAATAGTTGAAATGTGAAGAAATGGAATAAAAATTGGTTTGAGATTTTAATTTTTTTATACCAATCAGAAATTATATAGTGATGTCAATTCACTTTCTAAACGCCAGTGGGTCTTTTCTTCAGGGGTGCAGAGTATGTATCTGCTCGTGAATGGATGAGGATCTGCTTTGAATTGTTAGAACTTTTGAAGGCACACAAAAAAGCCATCAGAAGAGCAACAGTAAACACTTTTGGCTACATTGCAAAAGCTATTGGGTAAGTTACGTTTGAGTTTGTTACAACAACACGGTGGAGCACAATTTTCTGTGCTCCGTTTTAGTTATTTGTTGTGTTTTCTGTGAAACAGTGCAGTTAATCATATGCTTTACTTCTGCTAAGATTACTACATGCAGCTGTGTAAAAGCTGAATATGGGTGATGCAAGACCACTGCACTTGCATGCATAGAACAAATCTCTGATTCAGTGTAGAGGTCTTAATTTTGCTTTTCTTGTATTACATCGTTCAGTAACTAAATTGTACAATCTAGATTTCTGTTGATATTTGAAGGAAAATGTTTGATTTCTGTAATGGTGTATAGAAATGGGATTGAAATTTCTCGTACTGTTTGACCATGATTTGCCAGCTCGATAAATGTCACCTTTCAGATGGGATCTCAACTTGCTTTTTAACTTTCTTTCAGTCCACATGATGTTCTGGCCACTCTATTGAATAACTTGAAAGTTCAAGAACGTCAGAACAGAGTCTGTACCACAGTAGCTATTGCTATTGTGGCAGAAACATGCTCTCCATTCACTGTGCTACCTGCTTTGATGAATGAGTACAGAGTTCCTGAACTGAATGTGCAGAATGGTGTGCTTAAATCTCTCTCATTCTTATTTGAGTACATTGGAGAAATGGGAAAGGATTATATATATGCAGTTACACCATTGCTTGAAGATGCTTTAATGGACAGGTGAGTTCCATCTTGAATGCTGATAATGACAGATATCCGAGTAGTGAATGACCACTGTTACTTTTAGGCATAGAGCAAATCTTTTAATTCAATATGGAGATCTAGAGTTTGTTTCCTCTGTTTCCTATAGTGTAATACATATCTCAAATTCAACTTCAAGTGCAAAATGTGTACAAACCTTTGGTTTTGAAAGTTATCATTTAAATAGGCAATTTATTGATTTTATATTCAGGTGTTATCCATGAATACCAAGAAGTCATCTCAATAGCTTGTTAGTGGATTTTTGACAAACTTCTTGTGATAATCATGTAAAATACTGCTTTTCCTCTGAAAGCAAACATGCTATATTGTTGATAAGTCATCTCATACTTAAAAAAAAAAAAAAAAATCTGCTTGAGGTGGACCAGAATGCTGGGATATCACTTCACACAGGTGATGGCAGCAGAGTGACTTGGATAGGTTAGGTGAGTGGGCAAATGCATGGCAGATGAAGTATAATGTGGATAAATGTGAGGTTATCCACTTTGGTGGTAAAAACAGAGAGACAGACTATTATCTGAATGGTGACAGATTAGGAAAGGGGGAGGTGCAACGAGACCTGGGTGTCATGATACATCAGTCATTGAAGGTTGGCATGCAGGTACAGCAGGCGGTTAAGAAAGCAAATGGCATGTTGGCCTTCATAGCGAGGGGATTTGAGTACAGGGGCAAGGAGGTGTTGCTACAGTTGTACAGGGCCTTGGTGAGGCCACACCTGGAGTATTGTGTACAGTTTTGGTCTCCTAACCTGAGGAAGGACATTCTTGCTATTGAGGGAGTGCAGCGATGGTTCACCAGACTGATTCCCGGGATGGCGGGACTGACATATCAAGAAAGACTGGATCAACTGGGCTTGTATTCACTGGAGTTCATAAGAATGAGAGGGGATCTCATAGAAACGTTTAAAATTCTGACGGGTTCAGACAGGTTAGATGCAGGAAAAATGTTCCCAATGTTGGGGAAGTCCAGAACCAGGGGACACAGTCTAAGGATAAGGGCTAAGCCATTTAGGACCGAGATGAGGAGAAACTTCTTCACCCAGAGAGTGGTGAACCTGTGGAATTCTCTACCACAGAAAGTTGTTGAGGCCAATTCACTAAATATATTCAAAAAGGAGTTAGATGTCGTCCTTACTACTCGGAGGATCAAGGGGTATGGCGAGAAAGCAGGAATGGGGTACTGAAGTTGCATGTTCAGCCATGAACTCATTGAATGGCGGTGCAGGCTCGAAGGGCCGAATGGCCTACTCCTGCACCTATTTTCTATGTTTCTAAGTGCATGCAGAAATCAAGCGCAGGCAGCGGAAAGAACCTGTCCAACCCTTCCTTACCTTCAACGACTGTCCCCCCCCCCCCCCCCCCCCCCCCCCCTGTGGCAGGGACTGTGGTTCTCGTATTGGACTGTTCAGTCACCTAAGGACTCATTCTAAGTCTTCCTCGATTCTGAGGGACTGCCTATGATGATGATGATCTGTGTCACACTCAATAATTTAATGGCACATTTGATAGCAAAACTAGATATACTTTCAAATAAATATTGGGTTTTGAAAACTTTAAAAAACAATGGATGACTTGGCTATATTTGAAGTTTTATCTATAGGTACTGTCTTTATCAAGAAAAATTAAAAATGCATGTAAAACAGTTGAGACACAGTGTACAGCACTGCGCAGCGGGTGGGTTAATGATTCTCCTCGTAGAACCCAA
This sequence comes from Pristiophorus japonicus, assembly GCF_044704955.1. Lineage (NCBI taxonomy): Eukaryota > Metazoa > Chordata > Chondrichthyes > Pristiophoridae > Pristiophorus > Pristiophorus japonicus. The sequence continues at coordinate 152,860,131 of NC_091979.1, read as the reverse complement.
CATAGGTGGTTCTGATCTCAACAAAGCTACTTAGGGAAGATAGTAACTCCTAAAGGAAGGGCAGTCTGAGGACCATTACTTGGTTTACTGGTGGGTCCAATAACTAGCTCACTTGCTCATTCTTTCAAGCTGAGAAGGGTAATAAAATGGAATGGGTTTGAGGTCTCTTCCAGTAAATTGGGGTACTGTTTGATCTGCTAAGCTAGAAAGTTTCAGCTGAGATTCATTTGACACTTTGTGCTGAATTAGCTCCAAGCTGGGCCAGTTCTGGGGCACTGCAATTGACGCAAGTGTTTCTAAGGTTGAGATGAGAAAAATCAACCAAAGCTTGTGTTCCTGATTGCTATCCAGCAATCTTGCTGGAAAGTACACGTGTCGATGTTGGATGAGGAAAGATCAAAGTCAACTGTGACACCCACAAATGAATAGCCGGATGACTCTTGAGGTTCATAAACAAATAATGGCTACTTGAGCAAGGTACTGGAGGGTTGTTGTCACTGATTAAATCATATCCCAGGAGTCAGTGCCTTCTGAGAGCTGGGGAGAAAACAGAAAGAGAAGTAAGGGAAATGAAGGTATGAATCCACAATTCGAGCTCATCACCTGACTTTCATTTGAATTTCCCCCAAAATGTGACTTTCATAGAAATTGGAGTACCTGAGAACTTTCCAACTGCATCCATTCATGTCACATGAAATAGCAGGACGGTTTATGCATTCCCACAGTCATTTGTAATTGATGCGATTGTCAAATCTCTTTCCTACCACCTCCCCCCAAAAATTTATAATAATGGGAAATGGTAAGAGTGTGTTCATAATTACTGTTTCAATGAAAGATGTCTTTACAGTATCTTTGACTTTGAGGCACAAATTTTAAACACTTTTATGTACATAGCCAGGAAACTTGAAACACTTGCATTCTTTGTAATGACAAATTAATATTTTTGTTTTCCTTGATGTAGAGACCTGGTTCACAGACAGACAGCGAGTGCAGTTGTGCAGCATATGTCGCTGGGAGTATATGGATTTGGCTGTGAAGATGCCCTGAATCATTTGCTAAACTATGTATGGCCCAATGTTTTTGAGACATCACCACATGTTATCCAAGCAGTAATGGGAGCATTGGAGGGTCTAAGGGTTGCACTAGGCCCTTGCAGAATGCTACAGTATTGTTTACAGGTAAGTTCAACACCCTGCTTCCATCTGTGTACACCTCCCTGCCCCTGTACTCAAATCCCCTCGCTATGAAGGCCAACATGCCATTTGCTTTCTTAACCGCCTGCTGTACCTGCATGCCAACCTTCAATGACTGATGTACCATGACACCCAGGTCTTGTTGCACCTCCCCTTTTCCTAATCTGTCACCATTAAGATAATAGTCTGTCTCTGTTTTTACCACCAAAGTGGATAACCTCACATTTATCCACATTATACTTCATCTGCCATGCATTTGCCCACTTACCTAACCTATCCAAGTCACTCTGCAGCCTCATAGCATCCTCCTCGCAGCTCACACTGCCACCCAACTTAGTGTCATCCGCAAATTTGGAGATACTACATTTAATCCCCTCGTCTAAATCATTAATGTACAGTGTAAACAGCTGGGGCCCCAGCACAGAACCTTACGGCACCCCCCACGAGTCACTGCCTACCATTCTGATAGTACCCATTTACTCCTACTCTTTGCTTCCTGTCTGCCAACCCGTTCTCAATCCACGTCAGCACACTACCCCCAATCCCATGTGCTTTAACTTTGCACATTAATCTCTTGTGTGGGACCTTGTCGAAAGCTTTCTGAAAGTCCAAATATACCACATCAACTGGTTCTCCCTTGTCCACTCTACTGGAAACATCCTCAAAAAATTCCAGAAGATTTGTCAAGCATGATTTCCCTTTCACAAATCCATGCTGACTTGGACCTATCATGTCACCTCTTTCCAAATGCGCTGCTATGACATCCTTAATAATTGATTCCATCATTTTACCCACTACCGATATCAGGCTGACCGGTCTATAATTCCCTGTTTTCTCTCTCCCTCCTTTTTTAAAAAGTGGGGTTACATTGGCTACCCTCCACTCCATAGGAACTGATCCAGAGTCAATGGAATGTTGGAAAATGACTGTCAATGCATCCGCTATTTCCGAGGCCACCTCCTTAAGTACTCTGGGATGCAGTCCATCAGGCCTGGGGATTTATCGGCCTTCAATCCCATCAATTTCAACACAATTTCCAGACTAATAAGGATTTCCCTCAGTTCCTCCTTCTTACTAGACCCTCTGACCCCTTTTATATCCGGAAGGTTGTTTGTGTCCTCCTTAGTGAATACCGAACCAAAGCACTTGTTCAATTGGTCTGCCATTTCTTTCTTCCCCGTAATGACTTCCCCTGATTCTGACTGCAGGGGACCTACGTTTGTCTTTACGAACCTTTTTCTCTACATATCTATAGAAGCTTTTGCAGTCCGTTTTAATGTTCCCTGCAAGCTTCCCCTCCTACTCTATTTTCCCTGCCCTAATCAAACCCTTTGTCCTCCTCTGCTGAGTTTTAAATTTCTCCCAGTCCCCAGGTTCGTTGCTATTTCTGGCCAATTTGTATGCCACTTCCTTGGCTTTAATACTATCCCTGATTTCCCTTGATAGCCACGGTTGAGCCACCTTCCCTTTTTTATTTTTACGCCAGACAGGGATGTACAATTGTTGTAGTTCATCCATGCGGTCTCGAAATGTCTGCCATTGCCCATCCACAGTCAACCCCTTAAGTAACATTCGCCAATCTATCCTAGCCAATTCACGCCTCATACCTTCAAAGTTACCCTCCTTTAAGTTCTGGACCATGGTCTCTGAATTAACTGTTTCATTCTCCAACCTAATGTAGAATTCTACCATATAATGGTTACTCTTCCCCAAGGGGCCTCGCACAACGAGATTGCTAATTAATCCTCTCTCATTACACAACACCCAGCCTAAGATGGCCTCCCCCCTAGTTGGTTCCTCGACATATTGGTCTAGAAAGCCATCCCTTATGCACTCCAGGAAATCCTCCTCCACCGTATTGCTTCCAGTTTGATTAGCCCAATCTATATGCATATTAAAGTCACCCATGATAACTGCTGCACCTAATTTCTTGTTTGATGCCCTCCTCAACATCACTACTACTGTTTGGAGGTCTGTACACAACTCCCACTAATGTTTTTTGCCCTTTTGTGTTCTGCAGCTCTACCCATATAGATTCCACATCATCCAAGCTAATGTCCTTCCTAACTATTGCCTTAATCTCCTCTTTAACCAGCAATGCTACCCCACCTCCTTTTGCTTTTATTCTATCCTTCCTGAATGTTGAATACCCTTGGATGTTGAGTTCCCAGCCCTGATCATCCTGGAACCATGTCTCTGTAATCCCAGTCACATCATATTTGTTCACATCTATTTGCACAGTTAATTCATCCACCTTATTACAGATACTCCTTGCATTAAGACACAAAGCCTTCAGGCTTGTTTTTTTAACACCATTTGTCCTTTTTAGAATTATGATGTAGTGTGGCCCTTTTTGTTTCTTGCCTTTGTTTACTCGGCCTTCCACTATTGCTTTTTACCTTTCTACCATCTGTTTCTGACTCCATATTACTTCGCCCTGTCTCGCTGCATAGGTTCCCATCCCCCTGCCATATTAGTTTAAACACTCCCGAACTGCAGTAGCAAATGTTACCCCCAGAACATCAGTTCCAGTCCTGCCCAAGTGCAGACCGTCACTTTTGTACAGGTCCCACTTCCCCCAGAACTGGTTCCAATGTCCCAGGAATTTGAATCCCTCCCTCTTGCACCACCGCTCAAGCCACGTATTTATTCTAACTATCCTGCTCCTACTCTGATTAGCACGTGGCACTGGTAGCAATCCAGAGATTACTACCTTTGAGGTCCTACTTTTTAATTTAACTCCTAGCTCCCCAAATTCAGCTTGTAGGATCTCTTCCCGCTTCTTACCTATATCGTTGGTACCTACATGTACCACGACAACTGGCTGTTCACCCTCCCTCTCCAGAATGCTCTGCAGCCGCTCCGAGACATCCTTGACCCTTGCACCAGGGAGGCAACATACCATCCTGGAGTCTCGGTTGCGGCCGCAGAAACTCCTATCTATTCCCCTTACAATAGAGTCCCCCATCACTATATGACACCCAAGTTTGCAAACAGTCTGGTAACTATTCTGGTTTTCCAATGCTGGGAAGTGTCTTCAGACAAGCCAAGCTATTTTAAGGAACTGAAGTGTGATAAATTGCAGTCGTGCATTTAGATTGTACCAACCACTGCCATTCTGATTTGATCCACCAATATACCACGCAGCCCAATAAATCCACTTCATACTGGCATTGAATTTTCTGTTGGCATTAGTGAAGAGAGAAGTATATTCCTCGAAGCTGCCTTGTGTTAAACTTCATGACTGTAATTTTTGTCTTAATTTAAAAGTTTGTATTTAAACATGTTTTCCCGGTACTGACATTCCTATTGGTCCATCAGCAGAGCAGTAACATTTTATGTTTCTTCCTTCTTGATAGGGCTTGTTTCATCCAGCCAGGAAAGTACGTGATGTGTACTGGAAGATCTACAACTCCATCTACATTGGTTCACAGGATGCCCTAATTGCACATTATCCAAGGATCTTTAATGATGAAAAGAATACACATGTCCGTTATGAACTTGACTACATCTTATAAAACGGGGTTAATATTCTCTGCATTATCTTTGTTGTCTGCTATTTTGCTGCATTGTAATTGCCCTTGGTTACCCAATCTTATGCTGTGCTTCAGATGTGACGTGATGAGAGTTTAAAATAAAAACATGATCATCTTGTTGGAGCAGATTGTAAAAGTAGTAAGTGAATAGGGCTAGTAGCACAATTTTATTTTAAATGGGACTTAAAGACTGTAAATCTTGTCTCATTACTTATTCTTGATGTTAAGTAACTAAATCATATAGTGACCAGCAGGATGATGAATACTCAATTCACAATTCATTTGAATTTGTTTTTATTGAGATTTAGATTTCATTCCTTGTGTTAAGGGGTTGTTTCTTACAAAAAAAAATAAACATAAAAAGTCTAAGTCCAGTTTATATTTCTCAAGTTATTTTTGAGGTGCTTTTTAGTAAGTTTTAAAATAACTGGTTTTCAAACAAGGAACACATTATCTTCATTAACTTGTAGTATGGCAGTTTGATTTCCCCACTTATCTCTACATGACCAAATGTACCTTTTCTACTTTTGCTAAAATAGAATGGTTCACTTTGCTTGACCTTTTCTACTGTTTGTGACAAAGATCTTCAAAGCCAACTTGTGGGAATTATGTAAGGTTATTAGTTATGCAAGAACTGCCCTAATCAGGGCAGATAGAGATCCCAACTCCGATATAACAATCTACAATCAAATTGACAGAGAGGCTGAAAACCATAATTGAATTAATGAATTTCTGAAATCCATGTCGCTGCAAGCTTTAAAATGGCTATTTATCCCAGTGGAACGATGTGTCCTAGTCATGTGATAGTTTTCATAGAAGGCTCATGTAATGAATAATAAGAAGAATATTTATACTGTGGTTCCTGGTCCGTGGAGCTAAACAGTAAGTGGGGAAAGCACATGGTTATCAACTATAGAAAACCCCATATAAGATCAAAGCCGGTTTGATATCGTTTGGGATCGATGATCTTCTCTGCGTTTTTCTTGAAGACTTGTTAATAGTGACATTAAGTGTTGGCTAATTCCTCCAGGTATGTGGAGATAAGTTCATGAAATACTGTTTTGCTGTCATTAAATCTCTAGCTTATGTTGTAAATACTCTACATTCTCTACAGTGTAATATTTATAAATCCGTTGGTTGCATCCAGTAGCATAAAACTATCGTATGAACTTCAGGATTAATGTTATGATCAGCTTTATTTCCCACTCTAGCATATTGAAATTTGACTCGAGTCTAATTTTGACAACTTGTGAATCCAGCCAGCATAATAAACTCGTCACTCGTTGGTTATGTGGTCAGGATCACATATCTTATTCCACAACTGGCAGGCTTGTACCTTCTGTTTGGTTTAAAGAATTCAGTGTAGGTAAATTTGGTGTTTTAATAAATATGTCTCTCTGATTGATGCCTCCTGGTGCTTTTTTATTGGAACAAATATTGTAGAGGTTTTCATTGAGAATGTGGGAATAAACATGTTTCTTTTTTATCATGTCCTTTGTGGTTGTAGATAGGCAAAAAATGGTTGCTTAGGGCTAGAATTTCAAAAAAAAATCCGCCAGCACTGGATTGCCGCCCAAAATACCGCTAAGATTTTAAAATTACCGCTGGCGAAAAATTCCACAAAAAAGGGAAAAAATTCGGGCCGGTTAAAAAAATAAATGGACCTTACACCCCGATTCTTGGCGGAAAATGGAACTTTGGGCCGTTTGGCCGGTTCTTAAACAAAATGGGTGGTAATTATTAAAAATTTAGTCCGAAGCTGCGGGTTGGGTCGAGGAGGGGGGAAACACACCCCACTATTTTTTCCAAAAAACATAAAATAAAAAATAAGAAAACATTCTTGGGACCCTTTTCACCTTAATTACTGTAAAATAATCAAATAATTATTAAAAACCCATTAACTTAGCTTTTTTTGCAGGACGACTTACCTACCGCCCAGCTCCCGCTGCCTCTCATGGGCATTTTTTTTTCCTTCTACTTGCCTACGGGCCATCGCTAAGTCAAAAATTGGGCGATAGCGGTCTTTGGATGGTGCACGCCGGCGGTCCGCTCCTCAGCGCTATTTCAAAACTGCCAGCGGAACTCTGACCCGGTTTTTGCCCAAAACGACCAATACCGCCGCCGAGAAACCAGGCGGCGATGCAGTGCAAATTCTCGCCCTCAGTGTTTAATCCTCTTTTCTGCTTTTTTTAATCTTCCCCACATATAGTATCTGTGAAGTCACTCATGCTGTACTCTGCTGCCCTGCTCAATTAGCTATTTTTATGTGAACCTGAATAATGAGAGTTGACAATGGAGGGCAGTACAGTCGAGCTCAGTCCCAGTGCTCATGTCCACACACTTCCACCAGGAATGAAAATCCTGACTGACTTGTCTTCACCCACTTTGGTTGGAATATTAAGGCCAATTGTAACATTTTACCACCACCACTCTAATGGAGGTCTAATTTGGTAAAGATTGACCCTGTAGCTTTCCTGGTTGAGATGGTAGAGTAGTACATTGTGCATTCACCTACTTAGATATGGGGACTGGGGGAAGGGCTCCACTTGTCGCATTTTCAGGTGGAACATTCTTGCAATTTTTTTAAAGAAAGTTATCTGTAGTACTATATAACTTCAAATTGAGAGCCCAATTTTTTGGAGTCCTGAGAATGTTGACAAAAACTGAGTAGGCTGATTTGTCAGATGTATATAATTTTAAAATTAATTTTGTTAGGTGGGAATACTGTCATACTGAGATCTCATCCAACAAGCCCAGATTTAAAACTTGTGTGCTCTATTTTGGGTAGGAGATAAAATTTTTAGGCCATTCCTGCTCTCTACTAGTGCAGAATATGCAGTAACATTAACAGGAAGTTTACGATTTGTTGTGGGGCGAAGGAAAAACATTGTTGCTAGTTGTGGAGCATCAAGTTTTGGATGGAGTACTGAAAAACAGCTACCTCTAATTTTACAAATTATTTTGATTGTCAGTTTCATTGCATGTTGGTGGTTGTGTTGAGACTAAAATATGAATACAAATCTGCATTGATGCAGGAAATATTTTAATCAAATTGTCACATTGGAGACAAATGGGAAGATTATGAATGACATTGCATGTTGAAGTGCATTTAGTGACAGGAATGTTGATCCTATAATGCGTGGAAGAAATAGTTTCTAGTTTGAGCTTGCAACACTGAATTACGGTATTTTGGTTAAGTATTTCTCGCTGTTTATTCTATTTTGGGTTCAAACTATTAAACTTGGTCTTTCACTTGTCATTTTATGCAGTATTCTTGATAATTTACTGTAAAAATACACCTACTTAAAATAAACCTTTCCATGGAAGGACAGACTTAGGAATGTGGGTGCTCTAAACTGTCTATGGAAACAAATTATGTAGTTTCAACTTTTCTCTTTTGAAAACAATGCAATTTATATTAATGGCCTTTGAGGTTAAAATGTGTTTTTACTTGATGTCTACATCTATCCTATGATAAAAAAAAATTTAAAATAGGTGGAATGAAAACCAAGAGGAAGATGCATTCTTTCCACCATCAACCATTGAATGTCAAAAGGCAACTTGTCATGCTTCCTCAGTATGTGCTATGTGAGTAAAACATATACAGTAGTACAGGGCTTGGACCAGTGCATGGAGCATATAGGGCTAAGGGATGGAGTATTCAAGCCTGGAAAGGGAGCCCTGGTGTGACAATTGTTTGAAAGGTAAGATAAAACAGAAGCTGAGCAGCATGAAGGGGAAAAAGGCACCAAAAATAAGCTAACAATAAATGTAGAAAATAAAAGGGCTGCCAAATGAGAATTTGTTCCAGTTTGTCATGTTAGGATGGACTAAATCAGTAATAGAGTCTCACTACAGTATTAGAAGTTTAAAAATAAAAGCACTGGTCCATCTCCTGTGATGTTGCTGTGGCTCAGTGGGTGGTAGCACTCTCGTCACTGAGTCCGAAGGTTGTTGGTTCAAGTTCCACTCCAGAGACTTGAGCACAAAAATCTAGGCCATCACTCCAGTGCAGTACTGAAGGCGTGCTGCATTGTCGGAGATGCCGTCTTTCGGGTGAGTCGTGAAACCAAGATGTCTGCTCTCAAGATGTAAAAGATCCAATGGCACTATTTCGATGAAGAGCAGGGGAGTTATGGATGGTGCCCTAGCCAATATTTATTTCTCAATCAACATAACAAAAACAGATTATCTGGTCATTATCGCATTGCTGTTTTTTGGGAATCATGCTGTGTGTAAATTGGCTGTAAAGTTCTTTGGGATGTCCGGTGGTTGTGAAAGACGCTACATAAATGCAAGTCTTTTGTGCATACAGGGTGTCAAGATCAATTGTACTTTAAAGATGAAGTGGGGGTAATTGGACCAGGGCATGCCGATGTAATTCTGTCCCCATTTTTAAGACATGTATTTGGTCTATTTTGGATATTGTAAAATTCAGTACAGTTAATTGAAAACTAACAAGTACCTATTATTGTGCCAGTCTTAGCTCAGTGGGTAGCACTCTTGACTCTGAGTCAGAAGATTGTTGTTTCAAATCCCACTCCAGAGACTTTAGCACAAGATCCATGCTGACACTCCAGTGCAGTACTGAGAGAGTGGTGGACTGTCAGAGGTGCTGTCTTTTGGATGAGATGTTAAGCCGAGGCCTCTTCTGCCGTCTTGGGTGACTGCTGACTTGTGTGATCCCATGTTAATAAAATTAAAACAATCACTTTCACTCGACAAAATAGTAATAGGCAAACTAATGGGTCTAAAGGTGGACAAGTCCCCTGGACCTGATGACCTGCATCCTATGGTCTTACAAGAAGTTTGGCAGTAAAAATAGAAAAGCAAATTATAATTTAAATGGAGAAAAATTGCAATGTGCTGCAGTACAGAGGGACCTGGGGGTCCTTGTGAATGAAACACAAAAAGTTAGTATGCAGGTACAGCAAGTAATCAGGAAGGTAAATGGAATGTTGGCCTTTATTGCAAAGGAGATAGAGTATAAAAGCAGAGAAGTCCTGCTACAACTGTACAGTGTATTGGTAATGCCACACCTAGAGTACTGCATACAGTTTTGGTCTCTGTATTTAAGGAAGGATATACTTGCATTGGAGGCTGTTCAGAGAAGGTTCACTCGAGATGAGGGGGTTGACTTATGAAGGTAGTTTGGGCCTTTACTCATTGGAGTTCAGAAGAATGAGAGGTGATCTTATTGAAACATATAAGAAAATGAGGAGGCTCGACAAGGTGGATGCAGTGAGGATATTTCCACTCATAGGGGAAACTAAAACTAGGGGACAGAGTCTTAGAATAAGGGGTGCCCATGTAAAACTGAGATGAGGAATTTCTTCTCTCGGAGGGTTGTAAATTTATGCTCGAGAGCTGTGGAGGCTAGATCATTGAATATATTTAAGGCAGAGATCGACAGATTTTTGAGCAATAAGGGTTATGGGGAGCGGGCAGGGAAGTGAAGTTGAGTCTATGATCAGGTCAGCCATGATATTAAATGGCGGAGCAGGCTCGAGGGGCCGATTGGCCTATTCCTGCTCCTATTTCTTATGTTCTAAGTGGCTGCAGAAATAGTGGATGCATTGGTTGTAATCTACCAAAATTCCCTGGATTCTGGAGAGGTCCCAGCGGATTGGAAAACCGCAAATGTAACGCCCCATTTAAGAAAGGAGAGAGACAGAAAACAGGAAACTATAGACAAGTTAGCCTAACATCTGTTACTGGGATGTAATAGCAGGACATTTAGGAAATCACAATGCAATCAAGAAGAGTCAGCATGATCTTATGGTCGACAGGGCCACAGTGATACCCGCTCTCCTATATGGCTCAGACATGGACTAAATACAGTAGACATCTCAAAGTGCTGGAGAAATACCACCAGCAGTGCCTCCACAAGATCGTGCAAATCCCTTGGGAGGATAGACGCACCAAGTCAGTGTTCTCAATCAGGCCAACATACCCAGCATCGAAGCACTGACCACACTTGACCAGCTCCGTTGGGCAGGCCACATCGTCCGCATGCCCCACACGAGACTCCCAAAGCTCGCACTCTACTTGGAACTCCTACATGGCAAGCAAGCCCAAGGTGGGCAGAGGAAATGTTTCAAGGACACCCTCAAAGCCTCCTCGATAAAGTGCAACATCCCCACTGGTACCTGGGAATCCCTGGCCTAAGACCACTCTAAGTGGAGGAAGAGCATTTGGGAGGGCGTTGAGCACCTACAGTCTCGTCGCTGAGAGCATGCAGAAACCATGCGCAGACAGTACTAGGAGCATGCGACAAACCTCCCTACTCACCCTTTCCTTCAACCACTGTCGATCCCACCTGTGACGGAGACTAATTCCCGTATTGGACTGTACAGTCACCTGAGAACTCACTTTTAGAGTGGAAGCAAATCTTCCTCAATTTTGAGGGACTTCCAATGATGATGATGATGAAAGGGTTTGACAAATTTGCTGGAGTTCTTTGAGGATGTAACAAGCAGGGTGGGTAAAGGGGAACCAGCAGATGTCATGTATTTGGATTTCCAGAAGGCATTCGATAAGGTGCCACATAAAAGGTTACTGCACAAGATAAGAGCTCACGGGGTTGAGGTTAATAAAGTAGCAAGGATAGAGGATTGGCTAACTAACAGAAAGCAGAGAGTTGGAATAGATGGGTCATTTTCAGATTGGCAAACTAACGAGTGGGGTGCCAAAGCGATCAGTGCTGGGGCCTCAACTATTTACAATCTATATTAATGACTTGGTTGAAGGGACCGAGTGTAATGTAGCCAAATTTGCTGATGATACAAAGATAGGTGGGAAAGCAAGTTGTGAGGAGGATGCAAAGAATCTGCAAAGGGATATAAATAGGCTAAGTGGGGGGGGTCTATTACGAGGGAAATAGTTTTAGGGTGGTTGTTGGAAGGTTCAGAGGGGATTTGAGAGGTGGCTTCTTTACGCAGAGCGTTGTGGGGATCTGGAACGCACTGCCTGGAAGAGTGGTGGGTGCAGAAACCCTCACCATTTTTAAGAGATAGTTGGATGGGTACTTAAAGTGCCGTAACCTGCAGGTTTATGGACCTTGAGCTGGTAATTGGGATTATACTGGATAACCAATTGTTGGCCGCGCAGATATAATGGTAAGTACTGCAGGGAATCGAATATGGCCAGGGTGATCTCTTGGATTAGTTTCGAATGCCTGGATGGATCAGAGAGGAATTTTCCCAGATTTTTTTCCCCCCAATTGGCCTGGGTTTTTAATCTGGTTTTTGTCTCTCCCAGGAGATCACATAGAAACACAGAAACATAGAAAATAGGTGCAGGAGTAGGTCATTCGGCCCTTTGAGCCTGCACCACCATTGAATAAGATCATGGCTGATCATTCACCTCAGTACCCCTTTCCTGCTTTCTCTCCATAACCCCTTGATCCCTTTAGCCGTAAGGGTCATAATCTAACTCCCTTTTGAATATATCCAATGAACTGGCATCAACAACTCTGCGGTAGGGAATTCCACAGGTTAACAACACTCTGAGTGAAGAAGTTTCTCCTCATCTCAGTTGTAAATGGCTTACCCCTTATCCTTAGACTGTGTCCCCTGGTTCTGGACTTCTCCAACATCTGGAACATTCTTCCCGCATCTAACCTGTCCAGTCCCGTCAGAATCTTAGATGTTTCTATGAGATCCCCTCTCATCCTTCTAAACTCCAGTGAATAAAGGCCCAGTTGATCCAGTCTCTCCTCATATGACAGTCCAGCCATCCCTGGAATCAGTCTGGTGAATCTTTGCTGCACTCCCTCAATAGCAAGAATGTCCTTCCTCAGATTAGGAGACCAAAACTGAATACAATATTCCAGGTGTGGCCTCACCAAGGCCCTGTACAACTGCAATAAGACCTCCCTGCTCCTATACTCAAATCCCTTAGCTATGAAGGCCAACATACCATTTGCCGCCTTCATCGACTGCTGTACCTGCATGCCAACTTTCAATGATTGATGTACCATGACACCCAGGTCTCGTTGCACCTCCCCTTGTCCTAATCTGCCACTATTCAGATAATATTCTGCCCTTGTGCTTTTGCCACCAAAGTGGATAGCCTCACATTTATCCACATTATACTGTATCTGCCAATCATTTGCCCACTCACCTAACCTGTCCAAGTCATCCTGCAGCCTTTTAGCGTCCTCCTCACAGCTCACACCGCCGCCCACTTTAGTGTCGTCTGCAAACTTGGAGATATTACACTCAATTCCTTCACCTAAATCGTTAATGTATATTGTAAAGAGCTGGGGTCCGAGCACTGAGCCCTGCGGCACTCTACTAGTCACTGCCTGCCATTCTGAAAAGGACCCGTTTATCCCGACTCTCTACTTCTTGCCAACCAGTCCTCTATCCACGTCAGTACATTACCCCCAATACCATGCGCTTTGATTTTGCACACCAATCTCTTGTGCGGGACCTTGTCAAAAGCCTTTTGAAAGTCCAAATACACCACATCCACTGGTTCTCCCTTGTCCACTCTGCTAGTTACATCCTCAAAAAATTCCAGAAGATTCTTCAAGCATGATTTCCCTTTCATAAATCCATGCTGACTTGGACCGATCCTGTCACTGCTTTCCAAATGCGGTGCTATTTCATCCTTAATGATTAATTCTGCATGCACGTAGTTGCGGGAGACAAGGCAACATAATTTATTTTTAGGACTTTAGCTGGATAAAATTTTCACGCGTGTTCATCAGTGGAAATTTACTCGAACTAGAGAAGCTAAAATTGCAGAGAATACCATAGAAAGTTTTGATTTGGAGCTGGTTATTGCACCAGAAAGAATCGCAACAATCCCACATTCGATTGGGTATCATTGGCAGTGCTACATGTGTTTCATTGATAAATCCAAGATCGACAGAGCCAAGAAGAAGCAAAAAAGGGAAAATTAGAACTATGAACACAAGTACACGTGATTTTACAGTATTTCCTAATCTTCTCTCTTCTCCTTCTTAGGCAGTCCCTCGGAGTTGAGGATGACTTGCTTCCACACTAATATGAGTTCTCAGGTGACTGATGAATCCAATGCGGGACCTACAGTCTCTGTCACAGGTGGGACAGACGGTGGTTGGAGGGATGGGTGGGTGGGGTGCGTTCCTTCTGCTGTTTGCGCTTGGCTTCCGCATGCTCCCGGCGAAGAGACTTGGGGTGTTTGGCGCCTTCCCGGATGCTTCGTCTCCACTTTGAGCGGTCTTGGGTCAGGGATTCCGAGGTGTCGGTGGGGGTGTTGAACTTTTTCAAGGAGGCTTTGAGGGTGTCCTTGAATTGTTTCCTCTGCCCACCTGGGACTCGCTTGCCATTACGTAGCTCGGAGTAGAGTGCTTGTTTTTGGGAGTCTAGTATCGGGCATGCGGATCATGTGACCCATCCATCGTAGCTGATCAAGCGTGGTCAGTGCTTTGATGCTGGGGATGTTGACCTGAGCAAGAACACTGACATTGGTGCGCCTGTCTTGCCGATGGATTTGTAGAGGCAGCGTTGGTGGTACTTCTCCATTGCTTTGAGGTATTTCCTATGAATCTGTATCAGCATACAAATATCTATATCCAACTTTTGTTCCTTCATTCAATGGTTATGCTGTTTGACACGTTCCATTTCATGGGTCTGCTTCAGCTCCATATACTTACTTCTGTGCAGACTGATTGGGTCCGAAATTGCCTCTTCTCTTAAGGCCTGTTACTGCCAGAAATCGGAAGCCATCCTGCGGAGTGCAATGGCCACCGATTTTTCGTGTAATGGCCACCATTTTTTGACTAAGGATCGTTGTCAGTGAGCCTGATTAGAATATCCATTTGATCATTCCTTCGCAGCCACTGCAGAACCAGTACAGAAAGAAGAGAAGAGGAGTGAAGCCGCCACCAAGATTCGACTGCTTCGTTCAAAGATGACAGACCCCAAAGTTATCCCTGTGAGGGCTTCCCATCTTCTTCCAGTGCAGTGCCATCCCTGCAAAAAGGACAAGAACATTGGGGAGAGACACAGCCAAAAGAGATAAAAAGAGAGGCTGGTGCAATGTGAGACTCACGAAAATGAGGCAATCCTGTTGCATATCCGTGGACAAGATCTTGTTGCCCTTAAAGCAAGCTATAATCTTAGCTACTACCAGAGCTATACCAGATTTCTGACGAGAAAGGAGCAGAAAGACCCTCCAGAAGGCAACCTCTACCAGACAGGATATCGGCACTTCTGTGATACAGTGATAGGGCAGAATTATAAAGAACCGTGAAATTCTTGGAATGACAAAGCTGAACAGTTTGTTTAAGAAATGCATTTTTGAGAAAGAGGGTATCGATGCAGCTTCTTATAAAATGTATAATCTTAAACATAGAATGCAGAAATCTTATCCTTTCCTGAAATTTGTCAGATCGTCACACAGTAATGAGAGTGATCTTGTTTTGTAGAAGATCTTGCAACAGATGAAGTTGTTGAGGAGGCAGTCAGAGATTTGCATTCAGAAACAAGCGCAAGTGAGACTGACACAGACATGGATACCAGCATGGATCCTGGAGCCAAAGTTCCTGTCAGAGAATTGGATTTAAGACCTAAGGATGTGATTCAGTGAGTGCTCTGTATAGAATGGGGAAGGTGAAATCAGTGAAAGTCCTGATCAGCAGCAAAGAGCACTGTTCAACATTTGAGAAGTTAGGGAAGAACTAGAGGCATACACTTGTGAACTCTATGGGCAGAATGGATGCAGAGATGTGAACCAGGCCAGATGTCAAATGTTCAAGACCGGAAGTTATGCAGAGAAGTTCTTGCCACCAAATAAAGATTCACTGTACAAGCATATACAGTCTGCAATTCACAAGTGATGTCTTGAGAATATGCCGGAAATTCTACCTCCAAAGGACCATGCTTGGAAACTTGAAGATGATGTACTTGTCACAGACTGGATGACACTTCCTCCAGCACCAGCAAGTGTAATGGAGCTTGCACATTGTTCATACAAAAAGTCCTAGTGTGCACAAGGAAGGTGCTCTTGTCTTCTCAACAAGCTACCTTGCACCGACATCTGCTCGTGTGTAGGTTGTGAGAATGTTGCATCTTTGCCCGAGACTTCCAGGGCTGAGGTAACAGATACCCTTGATTCTGATGATGATTCAAAGATATGTAATCCTTTTCAGCCTCTTAACTTTTTTTCAGATCTATTTTATTTTTTCAGTACTTCTTTCTTTAAAAAAAAATCAATACTATTACTTTTATTATTATAATAATTATTATAATTATATGGTTGACAAATGAGTGCAGGTGTCCATCTAAAATGTCAATTAATGTGTACGAAATAAATGGTTGCTTTGGTAGATTTCTTTTTTAGCAACAGATATGAAAACAAAACTTAGATTTATGCATAACTGCACCATATGATGCGTCCATATCTCAGATGTCTTCACTGATACTTCATTTTACCAATTCTTACACTATCCATGCTTAAAATTTAGCAGTAGCACTGATATGTCACCGTTGCTAGGGAAATGAAAGTCCATAGCAACTATTTTTATTGTTTTAGAACATAAGAATTAGGAACAGGAGTAGGCCATCTAGCCCCTCGAGCCTGCTCCGCCATTCAATAAGATCATGGCTGATCTGGCCGTGGACTCAGCTCCACTTACCCGCCCGCTCCCCGTAACCCTTAATTCCCTTATTGGTTAAAAATCTATCTATCTGTGATTTGAATACATTCAATGAGCTAGCCTCAACTGCTTCCTTGGGCAGAGAATTTCACAGATTCACAGCCCTCTGGGAGAAGAAATTCCTTCTCAACTCGGTTTTAAATTGGCTCCCCCGTATTTTGAAGCTGTGCCCCCTAGTTCTAGTCTCCCCGACCAGTGGAAACAACCTCTCTGCCTCTATCTTGTCGATCCCTTTCATTATTTTAAATGTTTCTATAAGATCACCCCTCATCCTTCTGAACTCCAACGAGTAAAGACCCAGTCTACTCAATCTAAGACCCAGTCTACTCAATCTGCTGAAATACCTGCTGTGTATTCCAAGAATTTTCTGATTCTATTTCAGCATATCTCCTTTTTTACTTTGTATATTAGATAGTGATTCGGAGGGATCTCCTTTCTCTCAGTGCAGTTTGTTTTTGGCCATTTCTCGGTAACACTCAATTTTCAGACTTGGGAACATTTGGTTTTTGCTTCAGATACATATGTTTAACATATTTAGCATAGTTCTAGGTACTTCCCACACGGAGACTACGAAACTAAAAACCTAGGCAAGAAAACAGGCTTCGGCCCATGGTCTAAAAGCGATACTGATAGATTAAGGGAAAGGGTAAAACTGTGGTAAATGACTTTCAATGCAGGAACATGTGAGGTCATCCACTTTGTACCTAAAAAGCACAGAACAGGGTACTTTCTAAATGGTGAAAAGCTAAAAAACAGTGGCGGTCCAAAGCGACTTTAGGGGTCCATGTACATAGATCATTAAAATGTCATGGACAGGTACAGAAAATAATCAAAAAGGATAACAGATCGCTGGCCTTTATATCTGGAATACAAGAGGGGTAGAAGTTATGCTACAGCTGTACAACGCCCTGGTTAGACCACACCTGGAGTACTGTGAGCAGTTCTGGACACCACACCTTAGGAAGGATATATTTGCTTTGAAAGGAATGCAGCATAGGTTTACCAGAATTGTACCCGGACTCCAAAGGTTAAATTACGAGGTGTTAGAATTCAGGGGTTCAAAATGTATAAAACTGATGTGAAGAATGCTGTGCTTAAATCATTGTTTTGAACTGGAGACAAAATGTCTCCTCAGACTAGTATTCAATGCTTAGAAATGCTTTGGTACCCTGCTGAGATGTTATAGCATTCTGCACTATGACAACCATTATCTGTTGTTTTCAAGTGAAGACTTCAACTTTGTTTATGTAGCTTTAAGACAATGTGGTAAACATTTGCTACATCATAAAGGAGGTAACACTCTGAAGCAAGCAGTTTTCTGGTTTGGCCTCATGGAATCAAAAAGAGGATAGGGACGAAAGAGATAAGACATGAATTCCACAGGAAGGAAACCCTGGGGGCTCTAAATTTGGCAGTTCTACCCTTTTTCTTTGTGGGAGCATGTTTTGCAAAATCACTTCTCAGCCTAGTAAAACTGACCGTGTCCCAGTTTAGAACCTTTACTCCTGTTTTTTCTTTGTCCTTATCCATAATTATGCTAAAACTAATTGAATTATGATCACTACCACAAAAATGCTCTCCCACTGATACTCCTTCCACCTGCCTAGCTTAATTCCCGAACACTAAGTCCAGAACTGCACCCCCTCTTGTTGGGCTTGCTACGTATTGGCTAAAAAAGTTCTCCAGAATGCAATTTAGGAATTCTGTCTTTTACACTGATAATATCCCAGTTAATATTAGGGTAATTGAAATCTCCTACTATTACTGAACTATTGTTTTTGCACTTGTCAGAAATTTGAAATAAATTTGTTCTTCTATCTCCCTCGGATTGTTTGGGGGTCTATAGTACGTTCCCAGCAGTGTGATTGCCCCATTTTTGTTCTTTAGTTCAACCCATATAGACTAATTTGATGATCCTTCTAACATATCATCCCTCCTCACAGCTGTAATTTTTTCTTTAATCAATACTGCGACCCCCCTCCTTTTTTAACCCCCTCTCTATCTCGCCTGAAAACCTTGTAACCAGGAATGTTGATCTGCCATTCCTGCCCATCTTCCAGCCATGTCTCAGTGATGGCTATAATATCATACTCCAACATGTCTACCTGTGCCCTTAGCTCACCTGCCTTATTTCCTCGACTCCTTGCATTAAAGTGTATACCATTTAGCATTGGCAAACTGTCTTGTTGACTATTTTCTAGCCTTTGTTTCCCCAGCCTTCCAAACTCGCGTACTAATTTTCTGTCTTGCATTTCCAGCTTGGCTTCTCTCCCTTCTGACAATGCTCTCAGGCTCCCATTCCCATGCCAAGTTCATTTAAACCCTTCCCAACAGCACCAGCAAACCAGTGAGCATATTGGTCCCGGCTCTGTTGAGGTGCAACCCGTCCGGCTTGTACAGGTCCCACCTTCCCCAGAAATGGTCCCAATGCCTCAGGAATCTAAAGCCCTCCCTCCTGCACCATCTCTCCAGCCACGCATTCAGCTGCTCTATCCTCCTATTTCTGTACTCACGATCACTTGGCACCGGGAGTAATCCAGAGATTACTACCTTTGAAGTCCTACTTTTTAAATCTCTCTCCTAGCTCCCTATAATCTGCTTGCAGGACCTCATCCCTCTTTCTGCATATGTCGTTGGTACCGATATGGATGACCTCTGGCTGATCACCCTCGTCCCTCAGAGTGTCCTGCAGCCGTTCAGTGATATCCTTGACCCTGGCACCAGGGAGGCAACATACCATCCTGAAGTCATGTCTAAGGCTGCAGCAACATCTGCTCCCCTAACTGAAGGACATAGCTGCCAGACTGGGTCTGCGGTAGGTGGTGAGAGAACCAACATGAGGGAAAACCCTACTTGACCTCATCCTCACCAATCTACCTGTCGCAGATGCATCTGTCCATAACAGCAGTGGTAGCAGTGACCACCGTAATGGTAGCAGTGACCACCGCAGTCAATCTGGAGACAAAGTCCCGTCTTCACACTGGGGACACCCCCATTGTGTTGTGTGGCACTAACCCCATTCTTAATTGGTATAGATTCAAAACAGATCTAGCAGCTCAAAACTGGGCATCCATGAGGCACAGTGGACTGTCACCAGCAGCAGATTTTTATTCCACCACAATCTGTAAACTCATGGCCCAGTATATACTTCATTCTACCATTAAATCAAGCCAGGGGATGAACCCTGGTTCAATGAGAAGTGCAGAAGAACATGCCAGGAGAAGCACCACGCATACTTAAAAATGAAGTACCAACGTGGGGAAACTGCAGCACAGGACTACACGGATGCTAAACAGTGGAAGCAGCATGCGATAGACAGGGCTAAGTGATCCCACAATCAACAGATCCGATCAAAGCTCAGAAATCCTGCCACACCCAGTTGTGAATGGTGGTGGACAATGAAACAACTAACTGGAGGAGGAGGGTCCATGAATATCCCCATCCTGAATGATGGCAGAGCCCAGCACATGAGTGCAAAAGACGAGGCTGAAGCGTTTGTAACCATCTTCAGCCAGAAATGCCAAGTGGCACTGATCCTGAGGTCCCACCATCACAGAAGCCAGTCTTCAGCCAATTCGATTCACTCCATGTGATATCAAGAAACGAATGAGTGCAATCGTTACTCCAAGGCTATGGGCAACATCCCGGCTGCCATGCTGAAGACTTGTGCTCCAGAACTAGCCGCAACTCTAGCTAAGCTGTTCCAGTACAGCTACAATACTATGTGACACTATGGAAAACTGCCTAGGTATGTCCTGTCCATAAAAAACAGGACAAATCCAATCCATCCAATTACCGCTTCATCAGCCTAGTCTCAATCGTCAGTAAAATGATGGAAGGTGTTGTCGACAGTGCTATCAAGCAGCACTTACTCACCAAATAACCTGCTTCCCGATGACCAGTTTGGGTTCTGCCAGGACCACTCGGCTCCAGACCTGATTTTCTGCAGTTGTACAGGGCCTTAGTGAGGCCTCACCTGGAATATTGTGTTCAATTTTGGTCTCCTAATCTGAGGAAGGACATTCTTGCTATTGAGGGAGTGCAGCGAAGGTTCACCGGACAGACATATGAGGAGAGACTGGATCAACTGGGCCTGTATTCACTGGAGTTTAGAAGGATGAGAGGGGATCTCATAGAAACATATAAAATTCTGACGGGACTCGACAGGTTAGATACAAGAAGAATGTTCGCCATGTTGGGGAAGTCCAGAACTAGGGGACACAGTCTAAGGATAAGGGGTAAGCCATTTAAGACTGAGATGAGGCGTAACTTCTTCACTCAGAGAGTTGTTAACCCGTGGAATTCCCTGCCGCAGAGAGTTGTTGATGCCAGTTAATTGGATATATTCAAAAGGGAGTTAGATATGACCCTTACGGCTAAAGGGATCAAGGGGTATGGAGAGAAAGCAGGAAAGGGGTACTGCGGTGAATGATCAACCATGATCTTATTGAATGGTGGTGCAGGCTCGAAGGGCCGAAAGGCCTACCCCTGCACCTATTTTCTATGTTTCTATGTTTCTATAGCCTTTGTCCAAACATGGACAAAAGAGCTGAATTCCAGAGGTGAGGTGAGAGTGACTGCCCTTGACATCAAATTAGCATTCGATCGAGTGTGGCATCAAGGAGCTCCAGTAAAACTGAAGTCAATGGGAATCAGGGGGAAAACTCTCCACTGACTGGAGGCATACCGAGCAGAAAGGAAGATGGTTGTGGTGGTTGGAGGCCCAACCATCTTCAGCTGCTTCAACAATGACCTTCTGTTACTTCATTAAATAACTCAATCAAGTTAGTCAAAAATAATTTGTCTTTAATATATCCCTGCTGATTTTCATTTATTTGCTCATACTTTCCCAAATAATTTTGTCCCAGATTATTGACTCTAAAAGTTTGACTTGCACATGGCGAGTCAAGACCAAGTGTAATTTTCAGATGAAGCAAGCTTATAGGGCAGAGTATAATTAAACTAGGACAAACAGACATAATTCAGTTGGCAGTTAAAGTCATACATTTTGTACTTATTTTTATATTTCCAATATAAATCCTACATCCACATTTGTTTTGGGAACTGTCTATGTAACTTGTTATGATGTGATTACAGCCTCCCAGCAATGGTGATGCTGGAGCAACTCCATTGGGGTGGTGGATGGGTGGGAGGCGAGGAGCGAAGAGAGAGTGTAATTATAGAATAACAAGTTTACGTAAATAATTTTATTAATAAATCAGAATGTGAGAATTTATAATGGAAGAAGTTGACAGGAACTGTGCATATATGCAACATTTTTAATATATTAAAAGTGGATCTTCTATGTTCCTGCTCACGGTCAGTCTGAGAATATACTGTTTTTAAGTAAGGATAGGTGAGAAAATATGGCTACTTAAAGGACGTGGAAAGAAATTTCAATGAAGCTTGGGAAATCTGAGGCAATCATGATTTTTTTTTAATGTGATGCACACTGTAGGTATCATGGATCCATGCTAGATGCAAAACATTTGCTTTTACCAGTATCCAATGAGAGTCCCTTGTTACCATGTTTTGTATTGCTGGTAGAGGGATAACTTAAAGGAAAAAAACTTTTAAGTAGGCATAACTAGAAGGATAGATAATGGGGCAGAACTATATCCAATATGCTTTTCAGTGCACTTAAAAAAAAATACGCAAACTATAAAAAAGAAAGACTTTCATTTACATAGCGCCTTTCACGACCACTGGACGTTGCAAAGCACTTTACAGCCGATGAAGTACTTTTGAAGTGTAGCCACTGTTGTAATGTAGGAAACACAGTAGCTAATTTGCGTACAGCAAGGTTGCACAAACAGTAATGTGACAATGGGAACCTGTTCAACCTTCGTTGCCTCCAGACTAGATCCAAAGCCGTCCCATCCTCTGTCACCGAACTAGAATACACGAACGGCGCTTGTGTCTGTGCACATTCAGAGGCTGAACTCCAAGCCATTGTCAACATCTTCACTGAGGCGTATGAAAGCATGAGCCTTACACTAAACATCTGTAAGACAAAGGCCCTCCACCAACCTGACCCCACCACACAGCACTGCCTCCTGTCATCAAAATCCATGGCACGGCCTTGGACAATGTGGACCATTTTCCATACCTCGGGAGCCTACTATCAACAAGGGCAGATATCGACGACGAGGTCCAACACCGCCTCCAATGTGCCAGCGCAGCCTTCGGTCATCTGAGGAAGAGTGTGTTTGAAGACCAGCACCTCAAATCTGGCACCAAGCTTATGGTCTACAGGGCAGTAGTGATACCCGCCCTCCTATATGGCTCAGAGACGTGGACCATATACAGGAGACACCTCAAAGCGCTGGAGAAATACCACCAACGCTGCCTCCGCAAGATCCTGCAAATCCACTGGAGGATAGACACACCAACGTCAGTGTTCTCGATCAGGCCAACATCCCCAGCATCGAAGCACTGACCACACTCGACCAGCTCTGTTGGGCGGGCCACATCGTCTGCATGCCCAACACGAGACTCCCAAAGCAAGCGCTCTACTCGGAACTCCTACACAGCAAGCGAGCCCCAGGTGCATAGAGGAAACGTTTCAAGGACACCCTCAAAGCCTCCTTGATTAAGTGCAACATCCCCACCAGCACCTGAGAATCCCTGGCCCAAGACCACCCTAAGTGGAGGAAGAGCATCCGGGAGGGCGCTGAGCACCTCGAGTCTCGTTGCCGAAAGCATGCAAAAACTCAACGCAGACAGCGGAAGGAGCATAACCAGACAGCCCACCAATCCTTTCCTTCAACGACTGTCTGTCCCACCTGTGACAGAGACTGTAATACCTGTATTGGACTGTACAGTCACCTGAGAACTCACTTTTTGAGTGGAAGCAAGTCTTCATCGATTTCGAGGGACTGCCTATGATGATGAATGTGATTATGACCAGATAATCTGTTTTAGTAATGTTGGTTGAGGGAAAGACATTGGTCAGGACACCGGGGATAACTCTCCTGCTATTCTTTGAAATAATGCCATGGGATCTTTAACATCCACCTGAGAGAACAGATTTTATCCGAAAGATGGCTCCTCTGACAGTGCAACACTCCCTCAGTACTGCCCTGGAGTGTCAGCCTAGATTTTGTGCTCCAGTTGCTGGGGTGGGACTTGAACCCACAACCTTCTGACTCAGAGGCAAGAGTGCTAGAGTGCTACCCACTGAGCCACAGCTGGCATTCAAACCGATACGCTTGACTACATTTCAAATTGGTGTACTCCATTATTAACTTTGTCATATTTACATACCTGAACCCATATAATACTCTACAAGGTAGATTTATGAATTAATCACCTGATGCAAAGCTTCACCTGCTAGGTGCAAACATAGGGCATGGAGGTCAAAGCATTTTGCAAGATTTTATGCCATAAGCACAAATTCATACAATCGATCCTTATATCTCTCAATTACTTTTGTCTGGCTTTCTGATAAACATAGAAACATAGAAAATAGGTGCAGGAGCAGGCCATTCGATATGATCATGGCTGATCATGCAACCTCAGTACCCCACTCCTGCCTTCTCTCCATAACCCCTGATTCCTTTAGCTGTAACAGCCACATCTAATTCCCTTTTGAATATGTCCAACGAACTGGACTCAACAACTTTCTGTGACAGAGAATTCCACAGATTCATAGAAACATAGAAACATAGAAAATAGGTGCAGGAGTAGGCCATTTGGCCCTTCGAGCCTGCACCGCCATTCAATGAGTTCATGGCTGAACACGCAACTTCAGTACCCCATTCCTGCTTTCTCGCCATACCCCTTGATCCCCCTAGTATTAAGGACTACATCCAACTCCTTTTTGAATATATTTAGTGAATTGACCTCAACAACTTTCTGTGATAGAGATTCACAACTCTCTGGGTGAAAACATTTCTCCTCACCTTGGTCCGATATGGCTTACCCCTTATCTTTAGACTGTGACTCCTGGTTCTGGACTTCCCCAACATCGGGAACATTCTACCTGCATCTAACCTGTCCAGTCCCGTCAGAATTTTATAAGTTTCTATGAGATCCCCTCTCATTCCTCTAAATTCCAGTGAGTATAAGCCTAGCCGATCCAATCTTTCTTCATATGTCAGTCCTGCCATCCCGGGAATCAGTCTGGTGAACCTTCGCTGCACTCCCTCAATAGCAAGCACATTCACCTAACCTGTCCAAGTCCTCCTGCAGCCTCTTAGCAGCCTCCTCGTAGCTCACACTGCCACCCAGCTTAGTATCATCTGCAAACTTGGAGATATTACCTTCAATTCCTTCATCTAAATCATTAATGTATATTGTAAATAGCTGGGGTCCCAGCACTGAACCCTGCGGCACTCCACTAGTCACTGCCTGACATTCTGAAAAGGACCCGTTTACTCCCACTCTTTGCTTCCTGTCTGCCAACCAGTTCTCTATCCACGTCAATACATTACCCCCAATACCATGTGCCTTAATTTTGCACACTAATCTCTTGTGTGGGACATTGTCAAAAGCCTTTTGAAAGTCCAAATGCACCACATCCACTGGTTCTCCCTTATCCACTCTACTCGTTACATCCTCAAAAAATTCTAGAAGATTTGTCAAGCATGATTTCCCCTTCATAAAACCATGCTGACTTGGACCGATCCTGTCACTGCTTTCCAAATGCGCTGCTATTTCATCTTTGATAATTGACTCCAGCATTTTCCCACCACCAATGTCAGGCTAACCGGTCTATAATTCCCTGTTTTCTCTCTCCCTCTTTTTTTTTTAAAGTGGTGTTACTTTAACTACCCTCCAATCCATATGAACTAATCCAGAGTCCATGGAATGTTGGAAAATGACCACCAATGCATCTACTATTTCTGGGGCCACTTCCTTAAGTACTCTGGGATGCAGACTATCAGGCCCTGAAGATTTATCAGCCTTCAGTCCCTTCAATTTCCCTAACACCATTTCCTGACTAATAAGGATTTCCCTCAGTTCCCCCTTCTCGCTAGACCCTCAGTCCTCTAGTATTTACGGGAGGTTATTCGTGTCTCCCTGAGTGAAGACAGAACCAAAGTATTTGTTCAATTTGCCTGCCATTTCCTTGTTCCTCATTATGAATTCACCTGATTCTGACTGCAAGGGACCTACATTAGTCTTCACTAATCTTTTTCTCTTCACATACCTATAGAAGCTTTTGCAGTCAGTTTTTATGTACCCTGCAAGCTTCCTCTCATACTCTATTTCCCCCCTCCTAATTAAACCTTTAGCCCTCCTCTGCTGAATTCTAAATTTCTCCGTCCTCAGGTTTGCTGCTTTTTCTGGCCAATTTATATGCCTCTTCCTTGGATTTAACACTTTCCCTAATTTCCCTTGTTAGCCACGGTTGAGTCACCTTCCCTTTTTTATTCTTACGCCACACAGTGATGTACAATTGTTATAGTTCATCCATGTGATCTTTAAATGCCTGCCATTGCCTATCCACCATCAACCCTTTAAGTATCATTCTCCAGTCTATCCTAGCCAATTCACATCTACTGTCGAAGTTTCCTTTCTTCAAGTTCAGGACTCTTGTATCTGAATTAATTGTGTCACTCTTCATCTTAATGAAGAATTCTACCATAGTGTGGTCACTCTTCCCCAAGGGGCCCCACACGACCAGATTGCTAATGAATCCTCTCTCATTACACAAGACCCAGTCTAGGATGACCTGCTCTCTAGTTGGTTCCTCGGCATATTGGTCTAGAAAACCATCCCTTATGCACTTCAGGAAATCCTCAACAGTATTGCTAGCAGTTTGGTTAGCCCAATCAATATGTAGATTAAAGTCACTGCTGTACCCTTATTGCACGCGTCCCTAATTTCCTGTTTGATGCCATCCCCAACCTCCCTACGACTGTTTGCTTGTCTGTACACAACTCCCACTAACGTTTTCTGCCATTTGGTGTTTCGCAGCTCTACCCATATTGATTCCACATCATCCACGCTAATGTCCTTCCTTGCTATTGCGTTAATCTCCACTTTAACTAGTAACACTACCCCACCTCCTTTTCGTTCATGTCTGTCCTTCCTGAATATTGAATACCCCTGGATGTTGAGTTCCCAGCCTTGGTTACTCTGGAGCCATGTCTCCGTAATCCCAATTACATTATACCCGTTAACAACTATCTGCGCAGTCAATTCATCCACCTTATTACGAAAGCACCTCGTATTGAGACTCAGAGCCTTCAGGCTTGTTTTTTTTAACACTCTTTGTTCTTTTTGAATTATGTTATAATGTGGCCCTTTTTGATTTTTTCCCTTGAATTCTCTGCCCTCCAGTCTTGCATTTCTCCTTCCTAACTTTTGCTCTGCCCCCTTTTTACTTCCCTCTGTCTCCCTGCATAGATTCCCATCCCCCTGCCATTTTAGTTACAACCCTCCACAACAGCACGAGCAAACACTCCGCCTGGGACATCGGTTCCAGTCCTGCCCAGGTCCAGTTTGTACTGGTCCCACTTCCCCCAGAACCGGTTCCAATGTCCCAGGAATTTGAATCCCTCCCCCTGCACCACTCCTCAAGCCACGTATTCATCTGAGCTATCCTGCAATTCCTACTCTTGACTAGCACGTGGCACTGGTAGCAATCCTGAGATTACTACCTTTGAGGTCCTACTTTTCAATTTAACTCCTCGCTCCCTAAATTCAGCTTGTAGGACCTCATCCCGTTTTTTACCTATGTCGTTGGTACCGATATGTACCACTACAGCTGGCTGTTCACCTTCCCCCTCCAGAATGCGCTGCAGTCGCTCCGAGACATAAGAACATAAGAACATAAGAATTAGGAACAGGAGTAGGCCATCTAGCCCCTCAAGCCTGCTCCGCCATTCAACAAGATCATGGCTGATCTGGCCGTGGACTCAGCTCCACTTACCCGCCCGCTCCCCATAACCCTTAATTCCCTTATTGGTTAAAAATCTATCTGTGATTTGAATACATTCAATGAGCTAGCCTCAACTGCTTCCTTGGGCAGAGAATTCCACAGATTCACAACCCTCTGGGAGAAGAAATTCCTTCTCAACTCGGTTTTAACTTGGCTCCCCCGTATTTTGAGGCTGTGCCCCCTAGTTCTAGTCTCCCCGACCAGTGGAAACAACCTCTCTGCCTCTATCTTGTCTATCCCTTTCATTATTTTAAATGTTTCTATAAGATCACCCCTCATCCTTCTGAACTCCAACGAGTAAAGACCCAGTCTGCTCAATCTATCATCATAAGGTAACTCTCTCATCTCCGGAATCAGCCTAGTGAATCGTCTCTGTACCCCCTCCAAAGCTAGTATATCCTTCCTTAAGTAAGGTGACCAAAACTGCACGCAGTACTCCAGGTGCGGCCTCACCAATACCCTATACAGTTGCAGCAGGACCTCCCTGCTTTTGTACTCCATCCCTCTCGCAATGAAGGTCAACATTCCATTCGCCTTCCTGATTACCTGCTGCACCTGCAAACTAACTTTTTGGGATTCATGCACAAGGACCCCCAGGTCCCTCTGCACCGTAGCATGTTGTAATTTCTCCCCATTCAAATAATATTCCCTTTTACTGTTTTTTTTCCCAAGGTGGATGACCTCACATTTTCCGACATTGTATTCCATCTGCCAAACTTTAGCCCATTTGCTTAACCTATCTAAATCTCTTTGCAGCCTCTCTGTGTCCTCGACACAACCCACTTTCCCACTAATCTTTGTGTCATCTGCAAATTTTGTTACGCTACACTCTGTCCCCTCTTCCAGGTCATCTATGTATATTGTAAACAGTTGTGGTCCCAGCACTGGTCCCTGTGGCACACCACTAACCTCCGATTTCCAACCGGAAAAGGACCCATTTATCTCGACTCTCTGCTTTCTGATAGCCAGCCAATTCTCGATCCATGCTCATACATTTCCTCTGACTCCATGTACCTTTATCTTCTGCAGTAACCTTTTGTGTGGCACCTTATCGAATGCCTTTTGGAAATCTAAATACACAACATCCATCGGTACACCTCTATCCACCATGTTCGTTATATCCTCAAAGAATTTCAGTAAATTAGTTAAACATGATTTCCCCTTCATGAATCCATGTTGCATCTGCTTGATTGCACTATTCCTATCTAGATGTCCCGCTATTTCTTCCTTAATGATAGCTTCAAGCATTTTCCCCACTACAGATATTAAACTAACCGGCCTATAGTTACCTGCCTTTTGTCTGCCCCCTTTTTTAAACAGAGGCATTACATTAGCTGCTTTCCAATCCGCTGGTACCTCCCCAGAGTCCAGAGAATTTTGGTAGATTATAACGAATGCATTTGCTATAACTTCCGCCATCTCTTTTAATACCCTGAGATGCATTTCATCAGGACCAGGGGACTTGTCTACCTTGAGTCCTATTAGCCTGTCCAGCACTACCCCACTAGTGATAGTGATTGTCTCAAGGTCCTCCCTTCCCACATTCCCTTGACCAGCAATTTTTGGCATGGTTTTTGTGTCTTCCACTGTGAAGACCGAAGCAAAATAATTGTTTCAGGTCTCAGCCATTTCCACATTTCCCATTATTAAATCCCCCTTCTCATCTTCTAAGGGACCAACATTTATTTTAGTCACTCTTTTCCGTTTTATATATCGATAAAAGCTTTTACTATCTGTTTTTATGTTTTGCGCAAGTTTACTTTCATAATCTATCTTTCCTTTCTTTATTGCTTTCTTAGTCATTCTTTGCTGTCGTTTAAAATTTTCCCAATCTTCTAGTTTCCCACTAACCTTGGCCACCTTATACGCATGGGTTTTAAATTTGATACTCTCCTTTATTTCTTTGGTTATCCACGGCTGGTTATCCCTTCTCTTACCGCCCTTCTTTTTCACTGGAATATATTTTTGTTGAGCACTATGAAAGAGCTCCTTAAAAGTCTTCCACTGTTCCTCAATTGTGCCACCGTTTAGTCTGTGTTTCCAGTCTACTTTAGCCAACTCTGCCCTCGTCCCACTGTAGTCCTCTTTTATTTAAGCATCGTACGCTCGTTTGAGACACTACTTCCTCACCCTCAACCTGTATTACAAATTCAACCATACTATGATCACTCATTCCGAGAGGATCTTTTACTAGGAGATCGTTTATTATTCCTATCTCATTACACAGGACCAGATCTAAGATAGCTTGCTCCCTTGTAGGCTCTGTAACATACTGTTCGAAGAAACAATCTCGTATGCATTCTATGAATTCCTCCTCAAGGCTACCCCGTGCGATTTGATTTGACCAATCGATATGTAGGTTAAAATCCCCCATGATTACTGCCGTTCCTTTTTCACATGCCTCCATTATTCCCTTGATTATTGCCCGCCCCACCGTGAAGTTATTATTTGGGGGCCTATAAACTACGCCCACCAGTGACTTTTTCCCCTTACTATCTCTAATCTCCACCCACAATGATTCAACATTTTGTTCATTAGAGCCAATATCGTCTCTTTCAACTGCCCTGATATCATCCTTTATTAACAGAGCTACCCCACCTCCTTTCCCTTCTTGTCTATCTTTACGAATTGTCAGATACCACTGTATGTTTAATTCCCAGTCTTGGCCCCCCTGCAACCACGTTTCTGTAATAGCCACCAAATCATACCCATTTGTAATGATTTGTGCCGTCAACTCATTTACTTTATTTCGAATGCTGCGTGCGTTTAGGTAGAGTGTTTTAATACTCGTTTTTAAACCATGATTTTTAGTTTTGACCCCTCCTGCAGCCCCCTTATATTCATACATATTGTCCCTTCCTATCATCTTGTGGTTTACACTTACCCCTGTGCTACTCTGCTCTGTTGCCTCCTGCCTTTTGCATTCTTTCTTGGGGTCCTGTTCATCTGAGCTCTCACCCACTCTAACTAGCTCAGAGTCCTCTCCTGGGTTCCGAATACTCCTTGCATTGAGGCACCGAGCTTTCATGCTTGCCTTTTTATTACACTTTGACCCTTTAGAATTTTGCTGTACAGTGGCCCTTTTTGTTTTTTGCCTTGGGTTTCTCTGCCCTCCACTTTTACTCATCTCCTTTCTGTCTTTTGCTTTTGTCTCCATTTTGTTGCCCTCTGTCTCCCTGCATTGGTTCCCATCCCCCTGCCATATTAGTTTAACTCCTCCCCAACAGCATAGCAAACACTCCCCCTAGGACATTGGTTCCGGTCCTGCCCAGGTGCAGACCCCGTCTGGTCTGTACTGGTCCCACCTCCCCCAGAACCGGTTCCAATGCCCCAGGAATTTGAATCCCTCCCTGCTGCACCACTACTCAAGCCACGTAGTCATCTGAGCTATCCTACGATTCCTACTCTGACTAGCTCGTGGCACTGGTAGCAATCCCGAGATTACTACTTTTGAGGTCCTACATTTTAATTTAGCTCCTAGCTCCTTAAATCCGTCTCGTAGGACCTTATCCCTTTTTTTACCGATATCGTTGGTACCAATGTGCACCATGACAACTGGCTGTTCACCCTCCCTTTTCAGAATGTCCTGCACCCGCTCCGAGACATCCTTGACCTTTGCACCAGGGAGGCAACATACCATCCTGGAGTCTCGGTTACGGCCGCAGAAACGCCTATCTATTCCCCTTCCCAATGAATCCCCTATCACTATCGCTCTCCCACTCTTTTTCCTGCCCTCCTGTGCAGCAGGGCCAGCCACGGTGCCATGAACTGGGCTGCTGCTGCCCTCCCCTGATGAGTCATCCCCCTCAACATTACTCAAAGCGGTGTATCTGTTTTGCAGGGGGATGACCACAGGGGACCCCTGCACTACCTTCCTTGCACTGCTCTTTTTGCTGGTCTTCCATTCCCTAACTGGCTGTGGACCCTTCACCTGTGGTAAGACCAACTCACTACACGAGCTACTCACGTCATTCTCAGCATCGTGGATGCTCCAGAGTAAATCCACCCTCTGCTCCAATTCCGCCACGTGGACCATCAGGAGCTGGAGGCGGATACACTTCCCACACATGTAGTCGTCAGGGACACCGGAAGTGTCCCTGAGTTCCCACATAGTACAGGAGGAGCATATCACGTGACCGAGCTCTCCTGCCATGACTTAACCCTTAGATACACTTAAATTGGCAACAACAATGCTAAAGTTTACTCACTGCTATAGAAGAGAAAAAAGAAAAACTACTCACCAATCACCAGCCAATCACTTACCCCTTTGGCTGTGACGTCACCTTTCTGTTTTTTTCTACTTCTTTTTTGCCTTCCCCCTGTAGCTGCACAAGCTCGGTCTTTATAGGCCTCTTGCCAACCCCGGACTCACGCCTCAGCGACGCACCTCCCGACTGCTGAACTCGCGGCCTTTATAGGCCTCTCGCCGACCCCGGACTCACGCCTCAGCAACGCACCTCCCGACTGCTGAACTCGCGACCTTTATAGGCCTCTCGCCGACCCCGGACTCATGCCTCAGCAACGCACCTCCTTGATGCTTGCACCAGGGAGGCAACATACCATCCTGGAGTCTCGTTTGCAGCCGCAAAAACGCCTATCTGTTCCCCTTACAATCGAATCCCCTATCACTATAGCTCTCCCACTCTTTTTCCTGCCCTCTTGTGCAGCAGAGCCACCCCTGGTGCCATGGACTTGGCTGCTGCTGCCTTCCCCTGATGAGTCATCTCCCCCAACAATACCCAAGGTGGTGTATCTGTTCTGGACCGCAGAGGCCCCTGCACTACCTTCCTTCCACTGCTCTGCCTGATGGTCACCCATTCCCTATCTGGCTGTGTAACCTTTTTAAAAACATTTTAAAAATCAACCCAGATATGTAAGACTCAATCTTCAAGTAATGGCAGATTGGCCCACAAGTCATCCCAATTGTAAAATTTACACTACATTAAAACAGGAAATGTTGACAAAATAGGATAGATTTTCATCTGGGCTTGTTTTTGGACTCAGGTGGCACTTTGGAGGCAGCAGGTTCCCAAACCAAGAGGCCCGAATATTGCTAATAATTGGTCCTCAGGCCTTATTTACATATTTGCCTTTTCTACATATTTGAGGGGGAAGTGGACTGGGGGCGATTGCCAGGACTTTGGAGTTGGGGGAGCACAACTGCTCCTCCTGACTCCACAGAAAGGTTTAAAAAAATACTTAGCTTTAGTTGACATCTGCATGAACCGCTGAAGAATCTTGAGTGAGACAGGTTAGATGCTTGCTCCACTCATTGGTAACAAATTTTGCAGAGGGGTCTTTTAACAGGTGGTTGATCCCCAATTAACATATTGAAGTGGCCTAACACCTTTTTTCGGCGGCCATCGGGAAAGCCTCTAAAATGTGCCCCACAAATTTAACCTTGAGCATAACGACTGCGCAGATTGGACACAGGCCATCCCATTACTAAATCGATATGCTTTGCGCCCGAAAAACAAGCGCAACTCATACCAAGTTCTATCCTAATGGCTTTTTCCAAATAAAGCTGTTGACTGCTGGGATATACAGAAGTTCAACTTTGTGTTTGGCCGTGATAGAGCTAGGAAATTAGTTTAAAAAATCTTTCAAAAAAAATCAACGCTATCCTTTAAAACATCAAAATAGTTCAAAACCATCAGAGAGGAACAGATCTGCGTCGGCCTGACAGCTGAAAACTACATTCATAGGAGAGAATAGCCCTTTGTTAGGATAATGGAGACAAATCAGCATTAGCAACAACATCAAAACTTGATTAACATTTGAGAAAATCTGAGGAAAATTTGTGCTGTAGTAGATAACGTATTTATCACTAGGAGTCATTATCTAAAAAAAATTCAAATCAGTTCAAAACAGATTGCACTGAGCTGAATGTATAAGGAATTGAAGAACAAGTAAATCTACTCTGTAGTTTTTAAAAAGCACCATTGTTGAGATATTGAATTGAAGAATTTAGAATTCCAGTCAAAAATAATTGATAATTAAAGAACAAACTCATAGTTTTGGAAAAATAAACCATTACTGGCTTGTAAGGATACCAAAGAACTAGAGGAATTAAATAAAGAACAAGAACAAATAAAAAATCTGCCAGTAAAGAGCCTGAGACTTCTGAGCCTGTTAACTATAAACAAACACATTTTGTACCATAGGAATAAAGAGGAGGTGCTGTTCACAACAGAGCAAAACCAAATGTATAAAGAATTCAACAACAGGATGTGAAGCAACTAAATAGTCATATAATTCGGTGGTTTTAAATATATACATACTTTGTTGAGACAGTGAATCGAAGTTGGAATTTCAGTAATGAAAAAAGGCTAATTTATTTTGCCTACTCCATCCCTCAAAACAATATCACCTTTACTTTTGGGGAAATACAGGTTTTTAAGAAAAATGTTTGATAAGAATATAAATAACACAATCAACAAAAAAAACAAACCCAGAGGGAGAGTCTACTGAGCTGAATAAATAAGGAACTGGACAACAGAATGTCAGTTACCAAAATAGACATTGAATTCTGTGTCTTTGTATAAGGGAAAAGGTAGAGGTGTTCCTGCTCTGATCTTACTGGATATTAACATCCCAGCAGCAGTGAAAATATGGGAAAAGGAACTTTCAATTGTAGTTGATTATCTGTTGGAGGATTTAGAGAAATCTATGTTCCAGAACCAGTGCGAAGAGAAACCATGGAGGGAATAATTGATGTGGCATGGATTGTCCAGTGGAATGAAGAAATGATGAGCCACATTATCCACAAAAGAATGTGAGTGTTTAGGTAATAATGCTAAAGCTAACCCAGAACAAGGAAGGTGTTAAATAAGACTGTTCAGCGCAATGAAACTTTCGCAAGAGAGGGTATAACTACTGGAACTGGTTATGATGCTGTCACCCATTTGGATACCATCCTGACTGTAATGAAGGATTTTTGGAAAGTTAAATATGTTAAGAAAATTGTAAGTTCCTTCCACCTTATTAAGTACCAGGTTGATATTGAAATAATTAGGGTTAAAAACGCACTTATTTTATATCATGGACATATATCACACTTTCTTAAGAACTTCATTCGCCAATGAATAGACACTGACATTCTACAAAATGTGGTGTCACTTGATATAAAGATTTTGTGAATAAACGATGAGATCAGGACTTGACGATTAAATCTGATAATGACTGTAACCCAGTTAGCAAGATATATCCAACCCAATGGAGAATAGTTCACCTGCAAATTCACCAGAAAGGTTGAATTGCTGACCTAGTTGCAGGAGTGTATCGAGGCCGAGCCAACATAGATAATGATGACATCTGCTTGAAAGACTGCCTGTGCACATTTTTTAATAAAACTGAAGCCTTTATTAAATGATAATGGTGAATTAATAAAATCTGCCCGAAATAATATTTTCCGCTTACCACATTTGGAGGCCAGCAATGCCAATGAATACACAAACATGAACATGGCAGACATAAAGATGCTTTACAAGATATTTTGAAGCAATTCTTATTTTTGGATTTATCACCAAATAGGCTTCAGTCTATACTTAAGTACATGGAGACATTGAGACAATCCACAAAGGACTAAGAATGAGAAAAAGCAGCAGGGACTATTTTACAGCTTCTGACATTTTACCTTGAAAAAATTGACATTGACAATAAGATGCAATCTCATAACTTGGGAGCTAATAATGGATGAATGATGCTTTGAAATGTAGGTACATCAATTGTTGTAAGGAAAACAGCCATTGAAAGCTTGTACATATTACTTTATATCCAATTACACTTAGAATAGTTTCAAATGTATACATCCCCTCGACTCTGTTTAATTAGAATGTGGTTGATCTGTACCTCAACTCCGTTTATCCGACTTTGTTCCAAATCCCTTGATACCCTTAACTAACAAAAATCTATCGATCGCAATCTTGAAAGTTTCAATTGACCCAACATCCACAACCTTTTGCTGAGCAAGTTCCAGACACCAAAGTTGGGACAAATTACCATAATAGGCCTTTGTATGCGCACTAATATTCTATCACATTGCATGGCTTGGCAAGGAATTCTTTGCTAGTCTTATGTAGCAACTTTAACTTGTCCAATAAGTTTTGAGGTTGAACAGTCTACTTTTGACATTTTTAAAGGACTTACTGACAAGCAATTCAACAGTTCCTGCAATGCATCTGTTATCATGAATGTCCTCATTAGAAAATATGGAGCTACCCTTGCAGATGTCCCTAGAATATGATACACTCAATGTAGTCAATTACTCAGCCACAATTGACAAGTGCAGTGGCACATTTTATCTCCATTCTGGCTTTTCAGAATGTGCCAGTAGTTTTGTCCTGGCTCCATATGTACATTATTCCATTTGACACGGAAATCACTAGAGATAATATACTAGTTATATTGTCAATTAAATATTTACTGGATAACCTAAAGATACTGTATGATAACAGCAAAGAATACCTTGTCAGGAATGGGTCAAATTTAATGGCTCAGCAGGTGTCAGTTGTTATCCATGCTCTTCATGACATGGTATATAAACCCGATTAAGAAACAGTGAGAAGCATTTGACTGTCAATCCTATACAATGACACAGGAGCCTCCATTGTTTTAAAGATAGAGGAACTCCACACACGATTTGTTTCACTACAGCTTCATTGCAATCTCCCTTACAACAATTTGTACTATTTTTGCCTTCTCTTGAAGATTCCCAACAGAATCAATACTTGGCTTAAATATTTAGTTAACTTGGTGATGCAATCTGACCAGGACCTGTAATTGATTTGGTTTCCATAATAATTCTCATAATCCTATGGATTGGAGGGTAGCTAATGTAACCCCACTTTTAAAAAAAGGAGGGAGAGAGAAAACAGGGAATTATAGACCGGTTAGCCTGACATCGGTAGTGGGGAAAATGTTGGAATCAATTATTAAAGATGTAAGCGCATTTGGAAAGCAGTGACAGGATCAGTCCAATTCAGCATGGATTTATGAAAGGGAAATCAGGCCAGTTCGTTAGATATATTCAAAAGTGAGTTAGATGTAGCCCTTACGGCTAAAGGGACCAAGGGGTATGGAAAGAAAGCAGAAATGGGGTACTAAAGTTGCATGATCAGCCTTGACCATATTGAATGGTGGTGCAGGCTCAAAGGGCCAAATGGCCTACTCCTGCTCATATTTTCTATGTTTCTATGTCCGTATTATAACTGTAACATTAACTGCACTGAGCACTGAACAGCATATTTTCTTTTGTAGGGTAAACACAACAAGTGCTGGATTTTCAGTCTTCTGCCGCCCCTGTTAGTGCCCCAGAGGCAGCAATGGCGATGGTAAACACTTCTGGGCAGGCGGCCAACTTCCAGTGCTCCGTCTGGATTTTTGGTACCATTTTCAATGGGGCACGGAGCATTACCGTCCGGAAGAGGCGAGTCGGTGTGCAACGCTCCTGGTTGCGCCAC
Organism: Pristiophorus japonicus; assembly: GCF_044704955.1. NCBI lineage: Eukaryota > Metazoa > Chordata > Chondrichthyes > Pristiophoridae > Pristiophorus > Pristiophorus japonicus. The sequence continues at coordinate 152,823,400 of NC_091979.1, read as the reverse complement.
CGGCTTGATTTTTGGCTGCTGCCCGATCTGTAGAGCGCCCTGCTGGGCAGGGACGGATTAAGGGGAAGGCAAATGGGGCAGTCGCCATGGCCCAAGCCTAGAGTGGGGTCCATACAGAGTCGGATTAAAGGGAAGGGTAAATAGAATTGATATAAGTGATGTAGCAAGAGCGGAGCGAAGCCGCGAGGGCTTAGGCGCATGTTATTCTCGACTTGATGTAAACAGACTCTAGATGCCCTTTTTCTAGAGATGCATTTTACACACAAATCGAGTCAGAAAAAAAGGAAAGAGCACCAGTTACGTGAGGAGCAAAAGAGCTAAACTGCTTAAGTTAGATAATTTTTTTTAACTGAAAACTCAAGATCATTAAGATGAAGGCCAAGATGATGCTGTGCTGTCAACTTCAACAACGAAACCACTAGTGGCACCAGACCCGGAGTTGGCCAAGTTGGAGCTCCAAGTCCAAAACATTGAAGAAGATGAAAACCAACTGGCGCATACTGAGCTAAAAGAGGCGCAACTTACGAGTGACATTGGGTTGTGGGGAGACAATATCTCAGAAGACATGGAAAGCCATTGGATTGCAAAAGGTAGTGAGGACTGCTGTTACTGTGATAAAGACTTCCAGAACTCCGGCATGATTCATGCCGATATTGCTCAAAGTCCTTCTTCACACATGTGCACCCACTGACAGGGGAACGTGTGGAGCGAGCATCAAACGGTAGAGTATACTGCTTTGCTTGCAAGGTCACAGCATGAACAAATATCCACATTACTCATGGGTTTAATGACAGGAAGCATGTAGATGAGAGGATTTCATCTCACGAAAACAGCCACCAGCATAGAGAAGTCATGGTAATAATGTGCACTAGACAAGCAGGCACTGGTTGTGTGGATGGTCATATTGTCTTCCAGTTTGAAAACGAATGGCAGTACTGGTGCAGGGTGTTAGAGCGAGCTGTCTGTGTGATAACGTTTCTCTGTGAACGAGGTCTTTCATTGCGAGGCAGAAACAAAATCATTGAGTCTTCAAGTAATGGTAATTATCTGGGTGTGTTGGAGGTTCTCGCAAACTATGATGCATTTCTTGCTGAACGCATCAAGCGGTTCGCCAACAAAGGCAAAGGGTGTATTTCATACTTGTCTTCCACCACTTGTGAAGAACTGATTAGTCTGATGAGTGGCAAAGTACTTGAGACGATTATCCAGGAATTGAAATCAGTGAAGTTCTATTGATTCAATGCCAGATGTCACACACTCAGATCAGCTGACATTTGTCATCCGCTATGTTCTACCAACTGGTCCTGAGGAAAGGTTCCTAAAGTTCTTGCCGATAATCGATCATACTGGACAAGAAATAGTAGAAATAATACTGGCCTTTCTGGATGAGAATGGGATCGACATACAAAATTGTAACGGACAATCTTATGATAATGCTTCAAATATGAGTGGGAAATACATTGGTGTCAAACTATCATCAAAGAGCAATGCCCATATGCGATGTTTATACCATGCGCAGCGCACTCATTCAACCTTGTGGGGAGAAATACTGCCGAATAGAACTCAGTGATCGTCAGATTTTTTGACATTGTACAAAAGTTGTACACTTTTCTCCCAGCATCGACGTATCGCTGACGAATGCTTTATGCAAAATTAAAGCCTTTAGGACTGTCTGTCGTCAAACAACTTTCTGCTACTAGATGGTCAGCAGGGTATGAAGCAGTGTCAGCCCTGGTCAAAGGTTACACTCCCATATGTGAAGTGTTGAAATCCCTGGCAACTGTCGTGGATCAGAAAGTTACTGGAATTCTTTGAGGCTATAACAAGCATGGTGGATAGAGGTGTACCGATGGATGTGGTGTATTTAGATTTTCAAAAGGCATTCGATAAGGTGCCATACAAAAGGTTACTGCAGAAGATAAAGGTAAGCGGAGTCAGAGGAAATGAATTAGCATGGATCGAGAATTGGCTGGCGAACAGAAAGCAGAGAGTCGGGATAAATGGGTCCTTTTCGGGTTGGAAATCGGTGGTTAGTGGTGTGCCACAGGGATCGGTGCTGGGACCACAACTGTTTACAATATACATAGATGACCTGGAAGAGGGGAAAGAGTGTAGCGTAACAAAATTTGCAGATGACACAAAGATTAGTGGGAAAGCAGGTTGTGTAGAGGACACAGAAAGGCTGCAAAGAGATATGGATAGGTTAAGTGAATGGGCGAAGATTTGGCAGATGGAATACAATGTCGGAAAGTGTGAGGTCATCCACCTTGGGAAAAAAAACAGTAAAAGGGAATATTATTTGAATGGGGAGAAATTACAACATGCTGCGGTGCAGAGGGACCTGGGGGTCCTTGTGCATGAATCCCAAAAAGTTAGTTTGCAGGTGCAGCAGGTAATCAGGAAGGCGAATGGAATGTTGGCCTTCATTGCGAGAGGAATGGAGTACAAAAGCAGGGATGTCCTTCTGCAACTGTACAGGGTATTGGTGAGGCCGCACCTGGAGTACTGCGTGCAGTTTTGGTCACCTTACTTAAGGAAGGATATACTAGCTTTACAGGGGGTACAGAAACGATTCACGAGACTGATTCTGGAGATGAGGGGGTTACCTTATGATGATAGATTGAGCAGACTGGGTCTTTACTCGTTGGAGTTCAGAAGGATGAGGGGTGATCTTATAGAAACATTTAAAATAAGGAAAGGGATAGACAAGATAGAGGCAGAGAGCTTGTTTCCACTGGTCGGGGAGACTAGAACTAGGGGGCACAGCCTCAAAATACAGGGGAGCCAAGTTAAAACCGAGTTGAGAAGGAATTTCTTCTCCCAGAGGGTTGTGAATCTGTGGAATTCTCTGCCCAAGGAAGCAGTTGAGGCTAGCTCATTGAATATATTCAAGTAACAGATAGATAGTATTTTAACCTATAAGGGAATTAAGGGTTATGGGGAGCGAGCTTGTAAATGGAGATGAGTCCACAGCCAGATCAGTCATGATCTTTTTGAATAGAGGAGCAGGCTCGAGGGGCTAGATGGCCTACTCCTGTTCCTAATTCTTATGTTATGTTCTTATGCCGAAATGAAGCTCAGTTAATCCTTGACAAACTGGGCAAACTGGATTGAGCTATTCTCATTGTTATTTGGAAACAGAGTGACTACTTGCACTGTGTTTCTTCTGCGCCTGCATCTTCTGAACTTCGCCCCCGATGCCACTCGCACATGTGCAGACTCCTCGGACCTGAAACCAGAACCAGAAGTGGGGCCCCGCAATGAGGTGCTGCTGAACTTCTGACGAGTCAGCCTGGAGTCCGCTGCGGGCAGGTGTGCGGACAGGGGGCCGGGGGTGGAGAGAGAGAGACAGGGGTGGGGAGAGAGAGACACGACGGGGGGAGAGAGAGGGAGAGACGGGGGGGGGCGGGGAGAGAGAGAGATGGGGGGGGAGAGAGAGAGACGGGGAGGAGAGAGAGAGACGGGGGGCAAGAGAGAGAGAGAGACACGGGGGAGAGAGAGAGAGAGAAGGGGGGAGAGAGAGAGAGAGATGGGGGAGAGAGAGTGAGACGGGGGGGGGCGGAAAGAGAGAGAGACATGGGAGGAAGAGAGAGAGACGAGGGGGGAGAGAGAGACGGGGAGAGAGAGGGGAGCAAGAGAGAGAGGCATGGGGGTAAGAGAGGAAGAGAGAGAGAGATGGGGAGGGGGAGAAAGAGAGAGAGACGGTGGGAGGGGGAGAGAGAGAGAGATGGGGAGAACGAGAAATGGAGGGCGAGAGAGAGGGGAAGCGCGAAGGGGGAATCAAAGGGGAGAGAGGGAACTCAAGGACGACGTATCATCTTCTTTCAACCCCCTTTATACCCACACCCGATTTCTCGGAAAGCTCGGTACATGTGTTACAATCTATATTAACGACTTGGATGAAGGGACTGAGTGTAACGTAGCCAAGTTTGGAAGGAAAGGCAGTGTGTGAGGACACAAAAAACCTGCAAAAGGACATAGACAGGCTAGGTGAGTGGTCAAAAATTTGGCAAAAAATCGAGGAGCAAGTTATTATTTAAATGGAGAAAAATTGCAAAGTGCTGCAGTACAGCAGGACCTGGGTGTTCTGGTGCATGGAGCACAAAAAGTTAGTATGCAGGTACGGTAAGTGATCAGGAGGGCCAATGGAATCTTGGCCTTTATTGCAAAGGGGATGGAGTATAAAAGCAGGGAAGTCTTGCTACAGTTATACAGGGTATTGGTGAGGCCACACCTAGTGTTATATATGCAGATTATAGATATACTCTCTGTGTAGTCACTGTATAGTTGCATAAGATGGAGACTTGTTACCTGACATACTATCAATAAGGTTTACACTGTGCATATACTATGCTGGCACCACTAGAGAGTGCAACTGGTGGTGACTGGGGTTTCCTGCCCCTGTGGCAGGAGCTGTGCCTCACTCTGGAGTTACGAATAAAGGACCAAGGTCACTACAGTTTGAGTACAACACATTGCCTTGTGGAGTCATTCATAAGTGCATTACAGACATAACACCTAGAGTACTGCATACAGTTTTGGTTTCCATATTTAAGAAAGGATATACTTGCTTTGGAGGCGGTTGAGAGAAGGTTCATCAGGTTGATTCCGGAGATGAGGGGGTTGACTTATGAGGAAAGGTTGAGTAGGTTGGGCCTCTACTCATTGGACTTCAGAAGAATGAGAGGTGATCTTATCGAAACATATAAGATTATGAAGGGGCTTGACAAGATGGATGCGGAGAGGATGTTTCCACTGATAGGGGAGACTAGAACTAGGGGGCATAATCTTAGAATAAGGGGCCGCCCATTTAAAACTGAAATGAGGAGGAATTTCTTCTCTCAGAGGATTGTAAATCTGTGGAATTCGCTGCCTCAGACAGCTGTGGAAGCTGGGTCATTGAATACATTTAAGACAGAGATAGACAGTTTTATAACCGAGAAGGGGTTATGGGGAGTGGGCAGGGAAGTGGTCCTGAGTTCATGATTGGATTAGCTATGATCGTATTAAATGGTGGAGCAGGCTCGAGGGGCCATATGGCCTATTCCTGCTCCTATTTCTTATGTTCTTATAGACATCGTTGGAGTGGATGAAATCTGGAAGTCACGACACTGTCACTATTCATTTCATACCCAATAAACCTGCGAACAATCCATGACCCACACACAATACCCTATCTATGATGAGTGGGGTGGGGGGGGAGGTAAGGGGGGGCTTGAACTTGGTGTGGGGGGGGGTAGGAACTTGGGCTGGGGGAGGCATGTACTCTGGGGGGGGTTAAGGAACTTGGGCTGGGGAGGCATGAACTTGGGCTGGGGGGGTAAGGAACTTGGGCTGGGGGAGACATATACTCAGGGGGGTAAGGAACTTGACTGGGGAGGCATGCATTTGGGCTGGGATGGGGTCAGGAACTTGGGAGGCTTTTGCTGAGTTGGTGGAGCTCTCTGGATTCTGGTTAGAATGGCTCGAATTACACTTTGCAAAGTCACTCAGAACTTGGGCTGGGCAGTTCCAATTGCACATTCCAGAGTAACTTCTGGGTGTGGCTTATCCTCTAAGGGGACCAATCAGCAATCAGGTCATGTGATAATGGAGAGCCAATCAGACCATTTTCACAGTGCAAATAACTGCATCCATTTGGAACAGTCTTGAAGCACTTTAACTTGACCAATCTCTTGCTTGAATCTGAATGTCACAGTGTCCTTACTCGAATCCCTCGTCAATTTTGTCAAGACCCAACGGACAGAGTTTGAGGACTTCGAAGACCTAGGGATTAAACTATGTGGCCACAACGAGTACAATTCAGCTCAGAGGCACGTCCAGGTACACAACCGCCGCTATGATGATGGAGATGCTGAAAACACTGCTGTCACCCAAGGAGAAATACAAAACTGAAGTGTTCCTTGTCATCATTGATCAATCAATCAGTAACCTTGAAACACTGCCTTGAAGCATATAAGGAAATCAACTATAAGTTTGGATTCCTGTCTAAGCTAGCCGTTCTCTCAACTCATGAGATCACGTAAGCCGCAGCAAATCTTGCCCGCTCCTATCCCAAAGATCTGGAACCTATGATTGAAAGTGAATTCATCCAGTTTTCTAGCCTGGTGGCATCCTCAACAGAGCTTCAAACCTCAATTTGTGTCAAACAAACTAAGTCAGCAGAGCTGAGAATGTACCAATTCCTCCATACACACGCCCTCACCCAAACATTTTCTAACATTGAAATAGCTCTTCAGATATATCTGTCGAAGATGGTATCAAGTTGCAGTGGTGAGTGGCACTTCTTGAAACTAAAACGCATCAAGGGTGAGGTCAGGAACCAAATGGGACAAGGTCGACTTAATAGTCTTTCAATCATGAGCATCGAGAACGAAGTACTGAGAGGACTTGACTTCTCGAAAATCATTGACGAGTTTAGCTGACAAAAATCTAGGAAAAAACCAATGTAATATTATACTTGTAGTTGCCTCTGCGGAGAAAATGGAATGCAAATGACAAATGATGTCTTCAAAAAAAATTGCGCTGTCTTGTTCTAAATTGTTGTCATTGTCGATTTAGTTTCAAAATGTAAGGATTTTTTTTATCAAAGCGTTGTTGTTTACTGTTTACATAAGAATATAAGAACATAAGAAATAGGAGCAGGAGTAGGCCATTTGGCCCCTCGAGCCTGCTCTGCCATTCAATAAGATCATGCCTGATCTGATCATGGACTCAGCTCCACTTCCCTGCCTGTTCCCCACAACTCTTTACTCCCTTATTGCTCAAAAATCTGTCTATCTCCGCCTTAAATATATTCAATGACCCAGCCTCCACAGTTCTCTGAGGCAGAGAATTCCATAGATTTACAACCCTCTGAGAGAAGAAATTCTTCCTCCTCTCAGTTTTAAATGGACGGCCCCTTATTTTGAAACTATGTCCCTTTGTTTTAGTTTTCCCTATGAGTGGAAATATCCTCTCTACATCCACCTTGTCGAGCCCCCTCATTTTCTTATATGTTTCAATCAGATTACCTCTCATTCTTCTGAACTCCAATGTGTATAGGCCCAACCTACTCAACCTATCTTCATAAGTCAACCCCCTCATCCCCAGAATCAACCTAGTGAACCTTCTCTGAACAGTCTCGAATGCAAGTATATCCTTCTTTAAATACGGAGACCAAAACTATACACAGTACTCCAAGTGTGGCCTTACCAATACCTTGTACAGTTGTAGCAGGACTTCTCTGCTTTTATATTCTATCTTGTAGAGTGGATAAGGGAGAACCAGTGGATGTGTAAATGTAGATTCTTTTCTCTCAATCTGGTTCAGTGAAATCACTGAGTCGAATACCGATTGTGCTTTAAACAAAGCAAGCTTTTATTTAAAAAGCAAATCCCGATCGGGGACCTTATCAGACAGAAAGAATGCAACTCTGATAGATCGCACCCACTTCCTACGGACAAAGTGACATTGCATTGTAAAGGGACGACGGTTATACATTTTCGGCAAAAGATAACAAGATAGGGCTAGAGTGACATCCTAGTTCAGCCTATCCCTTTTGATCCCTCTTTCCCTTTGTCCACTCATAAGCCGACCTAAGTATGGTCTGATTTTAAACAAAGACCTTCTGTTAATGTTTCAGGTTAATAACATGATTGAATAAGACCTTGAGGTTTTTCTGCAAGCTGTGGATTTTGTTTCAATATGTGTTAGTGTTGTAACATTTTGCAGTCTCGAGTCTGAGATGTCATGGCTATTCCTCCATGAATTCTTTGTTAGCTTACACTGTCCATATATAATTCCCACGTTCTCAACTTCTCGACTTTATACATTTTTAAACATTCACAGATGTGGTGTATTTGGACTTTCAAAAGGCTTTTGACAAGGTCCCACACAAGAGATTAGTGTGCAAAATTAAGGCACATGGTATTGAGGGTAATGTATTGACGTAGATAGAGAACTGGTTGGCAGACAGGAAGCAAATAGTGGGAATAAACGGGTCCTTTTCAGAATGGCAGGCAGTGACCAGTGGGGTACTGCAAGGTTCAGTGCTGGGGCCCCAGCTATTTACAATATATATTAATGATTTAGATGAAGGAATTGAATGTAATATCTCCAAGTTTGTAGATGACACTAAGCTGGGTGACAGTATGAGCTGTGAGGAAGATGGTAAAATGCTGCAGGGTGACTTGGACAGGTTAAGTGAGTGGGCAAATGCATGGCAGATGCAGTATAATTTGGATAAATGTGAAGTTATCCACTTTAGTAGCAAAAACAGGAAGGCAGATTATTATCTGAATGGTGACAGATTAGGAAAAGCGGAGCTGCAATGAGACCTGGGTGTCATGGTACATCAGTCATTGAAAGTAGGCATGCAGGTACAGCAGGCAGTAAAGAAAGAAAATGGCAAGTTGGCCTTCATAGCGAGAGGATTTGAGTATAGGAGCAGTGGAGGTCATACTGCAGTTGTACAGGGCTTTGGTGAGACCACACCTTGAGTATTGTGTGCATTTTTGGTCTCCTAATCTGAGGAAGGACATTCTTGTTATTGAGGGTGTGCAGCGAAGGTTCACCAGACTGATTCCCGGGATGGCAGGACTGACATATGAAGAACGACTGGATCGACTAGGCTTATATTCACTGGAATTTAGAAGAATGAGAGGGGATCTCATAGAAGCATATAAAATTCTGACGGGATTGGACAGGTTAGATGCAGGAAGAATGTTCCCGATGTTGGGGAAGTCCAGAACCAGGGGTCACACTCTAAGGATAAGGGGTAAGCCATTTAGGACTGAGATGAGGAGGAACTTCTTCACTCAGAGAATTGTGAACCAGTGGAATTCTCTACCACAGAAAGTTGTTGAGTCCAGTTCGTTGGACATATTCAAAAGGGAGTTAAATGTGGCTCTTACGGCTAAAGGGATCAGGGGGTATGGAGAGAAGGCAGGAGTGGCGTACTGAAGTTGCATGATCATCCATGATCATATTGAATAGTGGTGCAGACTCGAAGAGCCGAATGGCCTACTCCTGCACCTATTTTCTATGTTTCTATGTTTCTATCCCCCTTGCAATAAAGGCCCCTTACACAGGGTTTTATTGTTTGGAAACATAACAAAACATTAAATTAATGTTGTCATATTATCAATGAGAACATAACCTGAGATGTAGACCTGACCTGACCTGAACTTGATGTATACTCAGTGCCCTGTGACTTAACTCACTAACGTCATTTATTGCAGGATGTGTATCGGAGTGGGGGGCCCACTGCCCAGGGCCCAAGGCACCCATAATCCATCTCTGCTGCTGGGGCCGCCTGTGAAAGCTGGCTGCAGTGAGGTAAGTCACGTTGACCTCAGGTAAGTGTGGTTGTTTTTTATTTATTTTTTTTGCGATTTATGTTGTGGTGGTGTAAATTATTTATTGGGAATGTTTCGGGTGTTTTTTTTTCAGGTTTTTTTCCCCCCAGGCCTCTCTTACAGTGCTCCAAGGCCAGCTGTTCAGTTGCTCAGCCGGCCTAGCACCCTAAGAGAGGTGTGTAATGCTTCCCTTAGCACTCCACCCCACACTCAGGGTCCAGCTGATGAATTTTGCTGACTGAGGTGCAAACTCTTCCTGGGCACAAACTTTACTGCCCCGACACCATTACTGCCCCAAAATGAGCAGAGCCAAAGATCCAGCCCATTATGTTTATAAGTAAGATTATCTAGATTCTTTCATTGGCAAGAGTTTTTACTGCCATTGAGTGAAGCTGTCTGTTGCAGAATTCTGTTTCCCATTCTTCATGTTCTGACTATTGTAATCGATGTTCAACCAGCAAAAGAAAGAAACTTTCTCTTCGATCAGATCCTCAAATTTCAATACCTCAATTTAAAGAGTTAGGGGTTTGAACCTTTAATGTTCAGTTAATCTGCAGGAAATAGTAAAAATGAAAACTTGACAACGTATATATTGAGTTCTCATCTTTTAAAATAATGGGATAAAGTTAGCATCACTGATAAATACAACCTCACTGTATGGACACATGCATCCTACCAGATTTAATTCCTTAGTGATTTCCCTTCAATTTGCATATGCAGGTTTTTTTACTCGGTCCTGGGATGTGGGTATCGCTGGCAAGGCCAGCATTTAGTGCCCATCCCTAATTGCCCTTGAGAAGGTGGTGGTGAGCCATGTTCTTAAACCACTGCAATCTGTGTGGTGAAGTACTCCCACAGTGCTGTTAGGGAGAGAATTCAAGGATTTTGAATCACCGTCGATGAAGGAATGGTTATATATTTCTAAGTCAGGATGATGTGTGACTTGGAAGGAAACTTGGAGGTGGTGTTTCCATTCGCCCGCTGCCCTTGTCCTACTAGGTGGTAGAGGTCGTGGGTTTGGGATGTGCTGCTGAAGAAGCCTTGGCAAGTTGCTGCAGTGCACCTTGTAGATGGTACACACTGTAGCCACGGCGTGCCGGTGATGTAGGTAGCAGATGTTTAAGGTGGTGGATGGGAACAGGTTATTATAGATAGAAGTAGAAAGTATTATGAACTGGATCTGAACTGCTTTTCAACCTATTCGCAGATCTCTTTAAGTTTGGTGTACTATTTCGCGTTGTCTGTGACAGGAAGAGAGCTTCTAATAAAGAATGACTGAGCCCCATATTGTTGTATAAAACCTCCGGAGTACTACAGTAAGTGGCCCTCCACCTGTTGTGAGTGGGAACATGCTGGGAAAGGAATTCGACTTTGGAGTGCCCATTCTTTGGGCAAATAATGATCAATGGGGGGCAAATTTTGGGTTGCAATTTCTTGCACCTGATCTTCGCTGGAAGTGTGATGACTGCCAATTGAAAGCCAGCAACTTCCAAGTATCTATGGGCAGACACCTGATATTCGTGTTAGGTGCCTTGAATATGCAATCAGCTAATGTTGATTTTAGGACTCCAATTGAAATTCATCATCAACTGGGTGGAGCTTGTGTCCTGTTGATCCAGGTCTTCAGCGTCCGAACCAGTGGTGTTTAAAGAGACCGTTGGAGGCTGCCGACAAAAAGGTAAGTGAATTTTATCATAGTTTTGTTTCTGTGAAGCCAGGAAAAGCAAGTGTGCTCCTCCTGGCTCCACAAAAATAATGCAGGCTGGTGCCAGCCCGGGCCCACTCTCTCCCGTCCCAGGTCCTAGTTGCATTCTAGCTTGACGTTGGCAAATTCTCTAAGGCACTGACCACTGAACTGCATCAGGACGTCCTTAGGCAGACCAACACCTTTTACGAACTGAAATTTAGAACTTAATTTGTATTCAGTATGCACTTGCACTAGCACAGATGATACTGATCCCATCCATATATATTGTAAAATGAGTGGGAGTTGGAACCTTTCGGAAAGGACTACAATGGTCGTACAATACATCTGTACCAAGAGATTCTTCTGTTGTCAGAACAAGTAGAAAATGGCAGCATATGGTACAAGTTCAATATAATAAATAAATATAAGTATAAATAGTGAATAATCTTTTTTTTTAATGCATAACTAATTGTGTCATATTGTGATAATTAAAACATAATATACAAGGCTTCAATTTTACAAACATTTCAGATTTTTTACATAGACTTTGAAATATTTCTTCATGTTACTGTATCATGTTTATTGCAGGTCCTTAATATAATTATATATGTGGATATATTTTCCAGATTGTGCTAATTTTGTAAAGTCTCAGGATGTAGGTACAACAAGCTAAATTACTAAATTCATTGCTTTGTTGGTTTTGTGTTTAGCAAAAAGCTTGACTTCCTGTGGTTGCAGTAACTAGTTTCATGGGACTTTTATTTTTCTGTCAGATAACTGTATGAACAGAATCAGTATTTTGTGAGGTTTTTACACTATTTCGGCATTTAAAACAAAGACTGACTAAAAACATTGCCAAACCCTCAAGGCATCTGAAACAAACACTGATGGAAATTCCAACAGGTCTGTGGTGTTTAATGCATGTTTGCAGCCTACTGAGTTTGTTTATCATCTGAATCTACCATTTGCTCTTCAGAAACCTGCACTTCTTCCATCTTTGAACGCAGGCAGGAAAGCAAATGAGCTCCAGATTTAATAGCAATTCTTAGATTTCAAATAGACATATTGCTGGGAAACCATGCAACTAGCAACATTCTTAGTTAAAAAAATACTTTAATGTATTCTATCCCAATGTTGCCTCTTCATGCCTGAGTCAATGGCACTCTGGTCAGTTGCCACAAGGGTGTTGAATAGTGACTGGAAATAAAATTCCTACCATCTACTTTAAGTATCCAAATTAATAACTTACTTAAAAATATTCTCAATTGCTTGAGTATGGAAAACAAGTAGTTTTATTACACAGAATCTGCAGGGTTAGAACTTTTCAAATATTTTTCTACCATTTCAGAATAATCTCTATCTCATTCTGTGCTTAGTACCACACCGTGTAGTGTGTTTATCATTCCAACTGCAGCGTTTTGTCTACTTTTTGAATATTGTTGTTTAAATGGCAGCATAATGTGGGACACTGGTTGCAAGAAGGTACTGAATCAGTGGTGTGAGGGAGCAAACTTTGATCAGTTGTAGTTAAAAAAAAAGTTATTTTCTCAAACCAGTAGGCTGATTGAAAACCAGGGAAACATAGCTCCCAGCAGCTGCAGTAAAGATTAAATAAGAGCTTTGTGATTTAAACATGCCCTACAATTTGTACTGGTAGACCACACAATCAGAACATCAGACTTTAAAAAAAAGTCCCCTGATGCTCTTCTGCCTCCACAATCTTCTTCAGTTGTGAGGGCTGGACCTTTCCATAACTACCATTAATTCCATGTTATGATCGTCTCAGCTGTGGTCGGCAGATTCAGGGAACAAACAGCTATACAAACATTCAGTCTTGTAACCATTAGAATGCTGGGCTACCCTTAAATGTAATCATTTTAATTGGAGCAAGGAACTTTTTTTTAAAGAAAGATCTCAGCAAGCTTCCTCAACAGCTGACTGAGTAATGAATTACCCAGTGTGGTACAAAGCTCCAAGCTGGCGGGATTCTCTTTAAATGTGCAGGTCGGGCTCTGGTGACATAATCGGGACCAGAACTGCAATTTCAACCCGAGCCATGAGTCGGGGAAGCAGTGACCGTTTCCCTGCCAGCCAAACCTGCTGGGAGCTGGGTCGAGGGGCAGAAGGTGCCCAGCAAGGTAATTTAAAAAAAAAAATGACGTTTCCTTGTGGACCTGGAACTCTTGCTCCTCCGGGCCCCACAAGGAAATCTTGGGCCAAGGAAGTCCTGTCACCACCTCCTCCTCCCAATCCCCTGTAATCGCCATCACCCTGTTTCACCACTTACCTGACTGCCGGAGACTGTTGGCTGCTGCCTCCTGCCGTCTGAATTTCTTGCCGCCTGTGATTTCTGCCAGGTTCAGGCGAGAGTCCAAACCTAAATATTTAAATGAGGCCCGGGAGTCAAAAATCTCTCCAGGCCTTGGCATGTGAGTTTTCCAAGCCTGACTGCCTGCCTCTCTTCCGCAGCTATGGTCGCACCAGGATGTCCCTGGAGATGGAACTCGCGGTGTCTATCGATACGCTCGTGGCCTTCCGCGACTGGTGGGCAAGGAGGGACTGGAATGCATCATCATCCCCAGAAACCAAATTTTGATTTGATTTGTTAGGATTTCTTAAACATTGTTGGTTAGTTTGCAGTTTCTAGTTGTTGCGCCCCTTTAACAAGGGAGCACTTGATTTAATTGTATAATTTAAAAGAATTGTGTGTTTTCCACTTGCTCAAGCCTCCCCCAACTTAAAATTGAGGCCATTGCTTCCTCATCATTTTAGTTAGGTAGCTATTTGTTGCACCCATCAGCCCCAACATATCACTTCCTTTTAATTTGAAGTTGAATTGTCCAATTATGACCCAGCGTAAATAATTTTCTTTTCCGGCAGTTTGCAAAAAGAATTTTTAAAAATGAATGATTTAGCGTGGGTAAGTGTAAGCATTTGTTTATAAAACTAACTTCAGACTCTATTCTCTTGTGTTTTCTTGAAAGAGAGATTCTTTACTTTTATCCAGGTTTGCTCAATGCAACGGACTATCTGTTGTTGATACATATTCATGTAATAATTGAAATGTTCAAAAATGTGCTTATAGTGCAATATTCAGGATCAATAGCCCGTACTATAAATTTTGTGTCCGCAACAGTATGTGTAATAAATTGCAAAGTTTAAAAAATAGAGGGTGCACTTGCTGACTCCAGTGAGCAGCTGAGCCATACAGACCAGAAATTTTTGAGTCCTAGTTTGTGCTGAGTTAGTTAATTCCAGCTGGAGTGGCAGCACGGGTGCTACAAATTGCTTCAACACCCCTGGTTTAGGGAGGGAAAATTAGTTAATTCATGCTCCTCGTTGTCATCCAGTATGTCTAGATGTGTGTCAATGTGGATGTTAGATGAGGTTAGGATCATAAATGGCTGTGACGTCAAAAATCATTGTTAAGGTTCACACATGAACAACCCCACTCAGGTAGGAAACTGGAGAGTGGCTAATTTCCATTGAACACTACTTCAGCAAAGTGTCAATGAGGCAATGCCTTTCGAAAGAAAGAAAGACTTGGATTTATATAGCGCATTTCATGACCACCGGATGTCTCAAAGCGCTTTACAGCCAATTAAGTACTTTTGAAGTGTAGTTACTGTTGTAATGTAGGAAACGCAGCAGCCAATTTGCGCACAAGCAAGCTCCCACAAACAGAAATGTGATAATGACCAGATAATGGGCCCAAGTTTCCACAAGAAAAAAAACGGGCGCCCCTCCGAGCTGGGTGCCCGTTTTTCGCGCCTAAAACGGCGCCTTAAAAAAAAAATCGCGATTCTCGAGCGTTCTGCAGCTCCTTGTCTGCCTGGCACGGCGTGCAGGGGGGCGGAGCCTGCACTCGCGCCAATTTTGTAAGTGGGAGGGGGCGGGTACTATTTAAATTAGTTTTTTTCCCTGCTGGCAACGCTGCGCGTGCGCGTTGAAGCGTTCGCGCACGCGCAGTGTGAAAAAAACATTGGCACTCGGCCATTTTAGAAAGTGCTGCAGAAAACGTGAAGATTTGTTCTTGCACCCCTGCAAAGGCTTGTATTTTAATTTTATTGATATTTCTGTGTGTGAGGGAGTGCTTTTAGCAGCACTGCTGAAGAAATCACCTGCTGAAATCAGTGAGTTCAGCTTTTCACTGCTAAACTTGCAGTACCTGTGCCTGCAAATTAAGGACTGTGTTTGGAGAAAAAAAAGTGTCAATTCAACTTTGCAATGGATCAACCTCTACCAAGAAAAAAGAATTTCTTACATGAGGAAGTTGAGATATTAGTGAATGTAATTGAGCAGAGATGGCAGGAGCTAGATACCAGCAACAGAGGTCGCATAAAAGTGCCACCAAAAGAAATGAAGAAACGCTGGAACCAAGTTGCAGAAGATTACTGCGCAGTGGTGCATACCAGGAGATCTGGAAGTCATTGTAAAAAGAAATGGCACGACCTTGGTCAAGTAGTTAGTGTAAGTAGTATTTCCCATTTTTAATTTAATCGTAATTGTAACCTGGCTATCTGTATGTCCCACCTTGCAGACTGACACACTCTGTAAAAAGTTATATTTTACTCTTTGCAGAAGAAATTGGCCCACAACAAAAGGGAAGCAACTCGGACAGGAGGAGGCGTGCCCAATCTGCATCCACTGACACCCTTGGAACAAAGGGTAGCTGCTATGATGAGTCGGACATGGAGTAAAGCAATCAGTACAGCACAAGCTGGGCCCGCACGCGAGGAAGAGGGTAAGTCCTGAAAATGCATCGTGGCCCTTTAAATCAACCTGCTGCCTGGCCTGCTATGTGTGAGAGTCCTCATGCCACCCACCCGGCCCCCTCCCTTGCTGTTAAGCATTTGACTGTTCTGATGTATTTTGCAGAACATGATGATGATGATGATGACGATGATGACGATGCTGCTGCTGCCAACCCTGAGGATCCTGAGGGTACAGAACAAGGACCAGTACAACCAGCTGCGGACGATCCAGACTGGATGATGGCAGCGATGACTGAAATGTCTGCAGGGGGGAGCTTCCAATTTTAATGTTTATGAGCCCCCATCAAGGGGCATCAGAGTTTCAACCCCTAGCATAGGTCTTGGTCCCACCATCCATGGTTTCGCTTCCGATGTTGCGGGTCCCAGTGGTGCTGCTGGTATAATGCAGCTTTCTACAGTCACTGCACTACCGTCCCAGCCTACGCCTCCCTCTCGCATAGGTTCTGGTTCCACCGACTATGGTTTCGATTCCGACGCTTCGGGTCCCAGTGTTGCTGCTGATATCATCGAGCAGTTTACACCCATTCGTCCAACATCCCAGCCCATGGCTCGCACTCGAGTGCTGCCGTCTGCAACATAGAGCATCCCACCATTCCAGCCCGAGCCTCTCCCTCCAGTTCAGCCGTCTGGAACACAGAGCGTCCCACAGTCCCAGCCCGCGCCTCCCAGTGTAGTGGTGCCGCTTGCAACACCGAGCATCCCACCGTCCGTGCCCGCGCCTCCCAGTGTAGTGGTACCACGAAGCAGACCCAGGCAGAGAAGAAGGAGATTGGAGACACGCTCTCCTGAGATGCAGCGTGCAACAGATGCGGCTCAGGTTGTGGCATTGGCTATGGAGACCAATGAGCTTACCCGATCACTCATCGGTGGCGTCAATGCAGTAGGTGAAGAGTTGACGGGCCTGATGGGAGAAATAGCAGTAATGACACGGGAACTTAGGGAGGGAATGTCCGAGGGAGTGCAATCGACGGCACAGGCCATCAGGAAGGGCATGCAAATTACGGCACAGGCCGTCAGGGAGGGCATGCAAGTGTCGGCACAGGCCGTCAGGGAGGGCATGCAAGTGTCGGCACAGGCCGTCAGGGAGGGCCTGGTTGAGGTAGCTGCTGCAATAAGGGCACACAGCCCAGCCAATCAAATGACACCCCCATGAGGAAGTGAACATTCACTGAGATGTGGATGAGAGATTGTTGCAGCCTTTCTTTGCTGCTTTTGTTCTTGTTCTTGATGTAGCTGTAGTAGCGTTTTTCAAATTGAAATTGTTTTGTAAGTTTTTCTTACGTTACAACTTATAAGGAATCTTATGGTTTTTAAGTGATCTTATAGTGTAAATGCTCTCACATTTTTTTTGTATCTTATTTAATTTTGCACCTAAAAAGTGATCCTGAAGTTTAAAAGTGTTCTTCAGAGTGTAAGATTTTTCAAATTGAAATAGTTTTGTAAGTTTTGTAACTTTACAACTTATAAGTGATCTCAGGGTTTTCAAGTGATCTTATAGTGTAAATGCTCGCACATTCTGTAAATTATTTAATTTTGCATCTAAAAAGTGATCTTGAAGTTTAAGTGATCTTAGAGTGTAAAATTTTTCACATAGAAAGTGTTTTGTTACTTTTGTAACTTTACAAGTTTATAAGTGATCTTAAAGTTTTTAAGTGATTTTCAAGAGTCATATTAAAAAGTATAGTTTGATACAACAAATATTTTATTAGAGTGACATTAACTTTTCAATAAAATATTTTTTTATTAAAACTGTTTCATGTTCCATTAACACAACACAACGTAGGAACAACTGCAAAGAATAAACATGTCCATATGCAAAAGTGGTCGCAGAGCCCTCAGGCATCAGTAGTTGAAGCGTTCACGGATGAGCTGCTGGCGCAAGGCTCGAGCAATCGTTAAAGGGGTACGATGGACGGCCCTCCTCCGACCTCGTGCTCCGGCATTAGGCACTTGCATGCTTTCCTGATTGTTGTTATCATCCACATCCTGGTCTTCCGTAATACTATCATCATGCACTGGACCCTCACATGGGTCTTCGGGTTCCACTACCAGCTCCTGCTGCCTCATGATGGCTAAGTTATGAAGCATACAGCACACAACAGTGAAGTGACCGACCATCTGAGGAGGGTATTGCAACTGTCCTCCGGAATGGTCCAGGCATCGGAATCGCTGTTTCAATATGCCAATGGTCCTCTCAATGATGCTGCGCGTCGCAATGTGCGCCATGTTGTATTGATGGTCAGCTTCTGTCCGTGTCACGCGTAGAGGTGTCATGAGCCAGGTGGTCAGGCCGTACCCTTTGTCTCCCAGTAGCCAGCTCTGCCCTTCTGGCTGCTGCTCAAACATGCCAGATATAACGCTGTCGCGTAGGATGAACACATGTGGGTGCTGCCAGGGTATCTTGCATCGACTGACGTGATGCGCTGCTTGTCGTCACACATGAGCTGCACATTGATAGAGTGGAAACCTTTCCTATTTCGGTACTGCTCAGAATCCTCCACGGGTGCTTGCAAGGCTATGTGGGTACAATCAATGCAACCCTGTACCTTTGGGAAGCCGGCAATCCTGAAGAAGCCCACAGCCCTCTCATGGATCGCTTGTGCGGTCATTGGGAAATTGATGAAGTCATTCCTTCGTGCATAAAGTGCAGTCGTGACCTGGTAAACGCAGGTATGTATTGCACGTTGAGAGATGGCACACACATCTCCAGTTGTAGCCTGAAACGATTCCGAGGCATAGAAAGAAAGTGCAGCTGTTACCTTCACTTCAACAGACAAGGCAGTTGTCCTTCTACTTCCGCGCTGCAAATCTGCTCTCACCATATCACAGATCTCAGTGACAACTTCTCTGCGAAAACGCAGCCTTTTCACACAATCAGCCTCGCTCATGTCCAGGTACAAGCGCCTGGTTCGATATTGTCGATGTGGGTAAGGTCTCCTGCCCATCAACCTACGGGCTACGACGTTCCTGGTGCGGTGAGCTCGAATCAATTCTCTCCTATGCAGTGAATTGATGGCAAACCATTGCATAATACGTGGTGTTGACAATGCAGCACCCATTCTGCAAATTTAAATATAAAACTGTCGATGTGGCTGCCTCTCCCTGTCCAAATGGCCTCAGTCCCCCTCACAGCTCGAAGCCTGCTGCTGTATCTTTGGCTGCCTGCCTGCCTGCCCCTCCCTCTCTCTCTCTCCCTCCCCCTCCCCCGTTCGCAGGAACATCGCTGAGCTGCCTGAAGCACTTTCACACAGGTAGGAAGATGGTTTATTTAATCTTTTCTTTGCTTATAAATGTTTATTCAGGTTGGATTTATTTGTATAATATTTGTATAAGTATAAATAAGGATTTATTGTCGAATTTAATGAGTTCCCTTCCCCCCCCCCCCCCTCCCCTCCCCCCACCTTGTTCTGGACGCCTAATTTGTAACCTGCGCTTGATTTTTTAATGTGTAGAACAGGTTTTTTCAGTTCTACAAAAATCTTCACTGGCTCCATTCTACTTTAGTTTGGAGCACATTTTCACTGTGGAAACTTTCAAATCAGGCGTCAGTGGCCGGACACGCCCCCTTTTGAAGAAAAAATTCTGTTCTAAAGTAGAACTGTTCTACCTGACTAGAACTGCAGAAACAAAAATATGGAGAATTGCGATTTCTAAAATAGTCCCTTCTCCACCAGTTGCTCCGAAAAATCAGGTGCAAATCATGTGGAAACTTGGGCCCAATCTGTTTTTTTGTTATGTTGACTATGTTAATTATGTTGAGAAGAGGACAGAAAGGGGCAAAATTGACAAAAGAAGTACATTGATAAAAATGGTAAGTCGAACAACAACAACTTGTGTTTATATAGTGCCTTTAACTTAGTAGACTGTCCCAAGGTGCTTTGCAGGAGTGTTATCAAAAAATATGACACGAGCCACATTAGTAGTTATTAGGACAGGTGACCAAAAGCTTGTTCAAAGAGGTAGGTTTTAAGGAGCGTCTTAAAGCAGGAGAGAGAGGTGGAGAGGTTTAGGGAGGGAATTTCAGAGCTTAGGGTCTAGGCAGCTGAAGGCACGGCCACCAATTGTGGAGCGATGAAAATTGAGGATGTGTAAGAGGGCAGAATTGGAGGAGCGTAGAGATCGTGGAGGATTGTTGGGCTTCCCGAGGCTACAGAGATGGCGAGGGACAAGGCATTGAGGATGAAAATTTTTTAATTGAGGCATTGCTGGATCGAACAGGAGCCAATGTAAGTCAGCGAGCACAGGGTTGATGGGTGATCAGGTCTTGGTGCGAGTTAGTATACAGGCAGCAGAGTTTTGGATGAGCTCAAGTTTACGGAGGATGTAAGGTGGGAGACCGGCCAAGAGAGCATTGGAATAATCAAGTCTGGAGGTAACAAAGGCATGGATGAGGATTTCAGCAGCAGATGAGCTGAGGCAGTAGAGATGGGCGATGTCACGGAGGTGGAAGTAGGCGATCTTGGTGATAGAGAGGTTATGGGAACTGACAAGCTCAGACAAGACACTCTAGATGTTGCTCATTGTTGTAGATGCAAAAAATATAAAAAGGACGCGACTGCTGACAACGGACTGGAAGTAGTTGTGCTTGCACAGTTCCAGCATTTTTTTTAAAAAGACGATGAAATTGAGCATGTATCTTTCTCAGATCTTCAAAAAAAAACAGAGAAACATATAAAACTTGAGCCTAGTTGTTCCATAGATCTACAAATCTCAAGTGTAAAGATGGAAAATATTACAAATAATAAATGGATTTTGATCATCAAAAGCAAATAAAAGTTGGCATTTATGCAGACCTCCGTCTATTGTGAATGTTACTTTTTTAATTTGGGACTGTTATTTTTTTAATTTGGGACCATCCGGTAGCTTCCGGTTCATTGGCAGGAGTCACTCTGTTATAAAATAACATGTTGTGTTCCTAACACAGATGAGACTGCACACAGGGAGGTTAAAGTACCAGTGACCTCAGTCTTTATGAAGACACTCCAGAGTGAGGAACAGGCCTTAGGGGCCGGCTTATATACAGTGCTCCCAAGGGATGCCGGGATCCCTTGGGACTTCAGGGGTTGCGCTCCCTGGTGGCGGAACATGGGGGTGCATGCTTTCCAGATACACAACATCACTCTATCGCAAAGTCAAAGTGAAAACTATTTACAAGGTGAGGTGGTCGGGAGCCTTTCTTTCCCTGGTGGACCGCCTCGGTACAAATGTCTGTTCTGGTGTGTTGGCTGTGCCCTCGCTGGGCTGGCGTGTTGTTGGCCCTGCAGGGCTGCTGGGTGAGCCTGGCTTGCTGGGCTGTTGGGCATGATGGGTTCAATTTCCTGGTCCGGCGTGGTGTCGTTTATCCTTTGGATGTGTGTTGTGTGCTCGAAAAAGGTGGTGTCTGCTGTGGGTTGTTCAGGGCAGTCTGTGAACTGCAGCCTCGTTTGGTCCAGTGCTTTCTGCAAATTTGTCCATTGTCTAGTTTGACTACAAACACCCTACTCCCTTCTTTAGCTATCACAGTGCCCGCGGTTCACTTGGGACCATGTCCATAGTGTCATGTATCTTACATTATTATATATAACTGTATCCTAACATGCTATACATGACTGTAATAAGATATGACCTGTAACCACCAGCATACCTTACCACCAGGGGTGCACTTGCAAGAGACAGGTATATAAGGACAGGTCTCAGGCAAGTGCAGCATTCCAGAGCTGTGAAATAAAGGTGCAGATCCAGAGTGACCTTGACTTCACTACATGCCTCGTGTGAATCTGTACTGAGGGGACAGGATTTTGCAGTGGCGATGAGTTACGGGATTACAGAATCCACAGAATGGCGAACAACGGATCAGATGAAAAGTACAATGCGGGAGATAATTGGGAGGACTTTATAGAAAGGCTCCAGCAAAGCTTTGTAACCAAAGACTGGTTAGGCGACGATAAGGCAGACAAGAGAAGAGCCCATCTCTTGACCAGCTGTGGCTCGAAAACATACGCTTTAATGAAGGATCTGTTGGCACCCGAGAAACCAGCAAGCAAGTCGTTTGAAGAATTGAGCACACTGGTAAGAGACCACCTGAAGCCAGCGAGCAGCCTACACATGGCCAGACACAGGTTCTATAACTACAGACGCTGTGTGGGCCAGAGCATACCCGACCTCATGGCGGAACTTCGGAGGTTGGCTAGTTTATGTGAGTTCTCCGATGAACTGAGGAGAGAAATGCTGAGAGACTTTTTCATTGAAGGAATAAGCCACGCAGGCATATTCCGAAAGCTCATAGAGACCAAGAACCTGACCTTAGAGGCAGCAGCACTGGTTGCACAGGTATTCTTGGTAGGAGAAGAAGAAACGAGGTTGATTTACAATGCAGACACGACAACTAACGAAATATCGGAAGAAGAAGTTCACAGCACTAAACAAGCTGCTACCCCCACACACAGACAAAACCGGGAGAACAGGCTCTCGACAGCAGGCAGAAGCCATCAAGGGCCACAGGAACGGCCGTTCACACCTCATCAACCCACAATGCGAGCAATCAACTACAAACTGAGAGAAGTTCAAGAGAGATCAGCCAGACGCAACTCATTCTTTGGGAACACTTTGAACAATGGAACAGGTCTGTGCTGGAGGTGTGGGGGTGGGCACTCATCAAGGGGATGTCGATTTCAGCAAGCTGTTTGCAGAAATTGCGAATATACAGGGCATTTGGCCCGCATGTGCAAAAAAACGGCAGCTCGGCTGGTATACGAATGGGTGGGTCGGAAAACGGACCAGAAGATGGTGGGACAGTACTCGGGACACCGATGTACAGCGGGTCAACACGATCAATGGCCGCTGCTCCGACAACAGGACGCCTCCTATAATGATGACTCAACGGGATATCTGTCAACATGGAGCTGGATACGGGAGCGAGTCAATCTCTCATGGGCGCTCAACAATTTGAACAACTGTGGCCGCATAAAAGAGACAGACCAAAACTCACAAGGGTCGACACCAAACTAAGGACCTATACCAAAGAAATCGTACCAGTCCTCGGCAGCGCCATGCTCTCTGTCACACACAAAGGGACAGTGAACTGATTTCCCCTGTGGATTGTCCCCGGAGACCCCCCAGCACTGCTGGGGAGAAGCTGGCTGGCAAAACTAAACTGGAAATGGGATGATGTCCATGCCATGTCATTAGAGGAACGGGCCTCCTGCTCAACAGTTATAAAGCGATTTGAACATCTCTTTCAGCCAGGTGTGGGCACTTTCAAAGGGGCCAAAGTCAAAATCTACATCACACAGGATGCTAGACTGGTCCATCACAAGGCCAGAGTTGTACCCTATGTGATGAGCGAAAAGATTGAACATGAACTAGACAGGCTTCTGCGGGAAGGCATTATATATCCTGTGGAATTTAGCGACTGGGCAAGTCCCATCGTCCCAGTCATGAAGCCTGATGGATCCGTACGAATCTGTGGGGACGACAAAGCTACCATTATCAGAGTCTCCCTACAGGACCAGTACCCACTGCCCAGAGCAGAGGACTTATTTGCCACATTGGCTGGAGGTAAACTTTTCTCAAAATTAGACCTCACATCTGTGTATATGACGCAAGAATTGACCGAGGAATCCAAGCTACTCAGCACAATCAACACACATCGAGGCCTTTTCATGTATAATCGATGCCCATTCGGCATCAGGTCGGCAGCTACCATATTCCAGCGCAACATGGAGAGTCTGCTCAAGTCCATCCCGGGACGGTTGTATTTCAAGACGACATACTTATCACGGGCAGGGACACCGACTCCCATCTCTGTAATTTGGAGGAAGTACTAAAGCAGTTGGATCGGGTAGGCCGACGAGTCAAGAAATCCAAGTGCCTGTTTCTCGCACCCGAGATTGAATTTTTGGGCAGAAGGATTGCCGCTGATGGAATCCGCCCAACAGAGTCCAAAACAGAAGCAATTCGCCTGGCACCCAGGCCCCGGAATGTCTCAGAACTGCGTGCCTTTCTCGGGCTACTCAATTACTTTGGGAACTTTATGCAGAACTTAAGCAGGCTGCTGGAGCCTCTCCACGTGCTACTCAGGAAGGGGTGCGATTGGTTTTGGGGGGACGCCCAGGAACGCGCCTTCAATAAGGCACGGAACCTCTGTGTTCCAACAGTGTTTTGACTTTCTTTGACCCAGGTAAAAAGCTAGTTCTCACATGCAATGCGTCAGCGTATGGGGTCGGGTGCGTTTTGCAACATGTCAATAGTGCGGGCAAATTATAACCCATAGCTTATGCCTCCAGGTCACTTTTGCGGGCGGAGCACGGGTACGGAATGGTCGAGAAGGAGGCGCTCGCGTTCGTGTACGGTGTCAAAAAGATGCACCAATACCTTTTCGGGGCCAAGTTCGCATTAGAAACCGACCACAAGCCCCTCATGTCCCTCCTATCCGAGAGCAAGGCAATAAACGCCAACGCCTTGGCGCGAATTCAACGGTGGGCACTCATGCTGGCGTCCTACGACGATACCATAAGGTACAGACCAGGCTCAGACAACTGTGCCGATGCGCTCAGCAGGCTACCCCTGGCGACCACGGAAGGGTGTGACGAACAGGACTGTGAGATAGTCATGGCAATCAATGCCTTTGAGTCCACAGGTTCGCCCATGACGTCTCGCCAAATCAGAGCCTGGACGGCCAGCGACCCCATGTTATCCTTAGTAAAAAGATAAGTCCTAACCGGTGACTGGGCAGAGGCTCGCGATGCCTGCCCCGAGGAATTAAAACCTTTTCACAAGCGCATGCATGAGCTATCACTACAAGCAGACTGCCTGATGTGGGGCAGCCGAGTAGTCATGCCTCTGCGAGGCAGAGAGGCATTTGTCCGGGAGCTCCACCGCGAGCACCCGGGGATCGTTCTCATGAAGGCCATAGCCAGATCCCACGTCTGGTGGCCTGGTATTGACGCGGACTTGGAGCTCTGCGTCCGAAGGTGCACCATTTGTGCCCAACTCAACAATGCCCCCAGGGAGACTCCACTGAGCCCCTGGCCCTGGCCTACCAAACCGTGGTCGCGGGTGCACATAGACTATGCGGGCCCATTCATGGGCAAAATGTTCCTCGTAGTTGTAGATGCATTTTCAAAGTGGATCAAATGCACCATTTAAAACTCGAGCACAACCTCCACCACTGTGGAGAGCCTCGCAACCATGTTTGCAACACACGGAATCCCTGACATATTGGTCAGTGACAATGGTCCGTGCTTCACCAGCGCAGAATTCCAAGACTTTATAATTGACCACGGCATAAATCACGTCAAGACGGCACCGTTCAAGCCGGTCTCAATCGGCCAGGCGGAGAGAGTAGTGCAAATCATTAAACAAGGCATGCTTAAAATCCAAGGTCCCACGCTGCAGGGTCGCCTGTTGCAACTGTTGCTGGCATACAGATCTCGTCTGCACTCACTGACTGGGATCCCCCCGCGCAACTGTTGATGAAAAGGACTTTAAAAACAAGGCTCTCATTAATCCTCCCAGACATGCACAAAATCGTTGAGGCAAAGCGCCGTAAGCTGACTGAGTACCATGATAGAAATTCGAGGGGTAGATGGAATGAGATAGGGGACAAAGTGTTTGTACAAAACTATGGCAGGGGTCCCAAATGGCTTGCAGGGACAGTAACGGGCAAGCAAGGAAGTACAAATGGACAATGGCAAAACCTGCCGGAGGCACGTAGGCCAAGTCAAAAGCAGATTTACCAACAGCACTGCGGAACCAGAGGCAGACTACAATGTGGAACTCGCACCACACCTGGTGGACAGACAGAGGGAATAACCTGAGGAAAGGGCAATCCCAACAGACAGCCCAGGCGAGTCAACAACAATCACACCAATCTAAACAGACAGCTCAGGCGAGATACTAGCAACCACACCCAAAGAAAAACAGACACCAAGGCAAACAACTACGCGAGAGCGTAGACCACCTGAGAGACTGAACCTATAAAGACAAAAAGACCTTGGGGGAGGGTGATGTCATGTATCTTACATTATTATATATAACTGTATCCTAACATGCTATACATGACTGTAATAAGATATGACCTGTAACCACCAGCATACCTTACCACCAGGGGTGCACTTGCAAGAGACAGGTATATAAGGACAGGTCTCAGGCAAGTGCAGCATTCCAGAGCTGTGAAATAAAGGTGCAGGTTCAGAGTGACCTTGACTTCACTACATGCCTCGTGTGAATCTGTACTGAGAGGACAGGACTTTACACATAGTTTAGCACATACACAGGGTCATTCAGATCAATTTCCCGTGACACAGTGGCGCGACCATCGTTTACATTTTGTTGCTGCCGCCTGCTCTCTACCTGATCATGCAGGTTGGGTTGAACCAGTGAGAGTCTGGTTTTAAGTAGCTCAGCTGGGGGCACCCCTGTGAGTTAGTGGGGTCTCGTGCGGTAGCTGAGCAGTACTCGGGACAGGCAGGTTTGGAGTGAGTCTTCTGTGACTCGTTTAAGGCTCTATTTGATGGTTTGTACTGCCCGCTCTGCCTGCCCATTGGAGGCTGGTTTAAACGGGGCCGAGGTGACATGTTTGATCCCATTGCGGGTCATGAATTCTTTAAATTTGGCACTGGTGAAACATGGCCCATTGTCACTGACCAGTATGTCAGGCAGGCCGTGGGTGGCAAACATGGCCCTCAGGCTTTCAATGGTGGCGGTGGCGGTGCTTCCCGACATTATTTCACATTCAATCCGTTTTGAAAAAGCATCCACCACCACCAGGAACATTTTGCCGAGAAACGGGCCTGCATATTCGACATGGATCCTTGACCATGGTCTGGAGGGCCAGGACCACAAACTTAGTGGTGCCTCTCTGGGCGCGTTGCTCAACTGAGCACATACGCTGCATTGCCGTACACAGGACTCTTAAATCAGAGTCAATACCGGGCCATCACACGTGGGATCTGGCTATCGGTTTCATCATTACTATACCCGGGTGTGTGCTGTGGAGATTCGAGATGAACATCTCCCTGCCCTTTTTTGGGTAGCATTATGCAGTTACCCCACAACAGGCAGTCTGCCTGAATGGACAGCTCGTCCTTTCGCCGCTGGAACGGCTTGATTAGCTCTTGCATTTCAACGGGGATGCTGGCCCAGCTCCCATGCAGTACACAGTTTTTTACTCGGGACAGCAGAGGATCTTGGCTGGTCCAAGTCCTAATCTGGCAGGCCGTGACAGGTGATTTATCATTTTCAAACGCTTCCATGACCATCAACAAGTCTGCGGGCTGCGCCACCATCAACAAGTTTGCAGGCTGCGCCATTTCCACCCCCGTCGACTGAGAGCATCTGCACAGTTCACAGTGCCTGGCCTGTGGCGGATGGTATAGTTATACGCTGATAGCGCGAGTGCCCACCTTTGTATGCGGGCTGAGGCATTAGTATTTATCCCCTTGTTTTCAGCAAACAGGGATATGAGGGGCTTGTGAACAGTTTCCAGATCAAATTTGAGGCCAAACAGGTACTGATGCATTTCCTTTACCCCAAACACACACGCTAATGCCTCTTTCTCAATCATGCTGTAGGCCCTCTCGGCCTCAGACAAGCTCCTGGAGGCATAGGCGACAGGTTGCAACTTCCCCGCAACATTAGCTTGTTGTACGACGACGCATCACATGCTAGCACAAGTCTTTTACACGGGTTATACAATACAATCAGCTTGTTGGAGCATAAAATGTTTCTGGCTTTCTCAAAAGCAATTACTTGTTTTTTTTCCCCATACCCAATTCTCACCTTTATGCAATAACACAAGTAGGGGCTCTAAGAGGGTGCTTAACCCCGGTAGGAAGTTACCAAAATAGTTGAGGAGTCCCAGGAATGACCGCAGCTCCGTGACGTTCTGTGGCCTGGGCCTGATAGCCTCTGTCTTGGCGTCTATGGGCCGAATGCCATCCGCCGCGATCTTTCTCCCCAAAAACTCCACTTCTGTTGCTATGAAGACGCATTTCGACCTCTTCAGCCACAGCCCTATGCGATCCAGTCGCTGGAGGACCTCCTCTAGGTTTTGTAGGTGCTCGACGGTGTCCCGACCCATGACCAATATGTCGTCCTAAAAAACCATCATGTGTGGTACAGACTTGAGTAGGCTCTCCATGTTTCTCTGGAAGATTGCTGCAGCCGACCGAATTCCAAACGGGCATCTGTTGTAGATGAATAGTCCCTTGTGTGTGTTGATGCAGGTCCTTCGAAGAATCCTCCAGCTCATGCGTCACGTAGGCCGAAGTCAGGTCGAGCTTGGTGAACGTCTTGCCTCCTGCCAGCGTCGCAAATAGGTCGTCTGCCTTAGGTAGCGGGTATTGGTCCTGTAGCGAGAAACGATTAATAGTTATTTTATAATCGCCGCAAATTCTGACCGTGCCATCACTTTTGAGTACTGGAACAATCGGGCTGGCCCACTCGCTGAATTCCACTGGGGACATGATGCCCTCGTGTTGCAGCCTGTCCAGCTTGATTTCAATTCTCTCCCTCATCTCGCTCGTGCCTTGTGGTGAATGGGTCATGCCTCTGGGACCATGTGGATCTGCACCTTCGCCCCGGAAAAGTTTCCAATGGTTGGCTCAAAAAGGGAAGGAAATTTGTAAACAACCTGGGTACATGAGGCCTCATCGACATGTGATAGCGCTCGGATGTCATCCCAGTTCCAGCGGATTGGTCCGGGGTGGTGTTGTTGATCCTTTGGGCGTGTGTTTTGGGCTCGAAAAAGGTGGTGTCTGCTGTGGGTTGTTCAGGGCAGTCTGTGAACTGCAGCCTTGTTTGATCCAGGTGCTTTCTGCAAATTTGTCCATTGTCTAGTTTGACTAAAAACGGCCTACTCCCTTCTTTAGCTATCACCGTGCCCGCGATCCACTTGGGACCATGTCCATAGTTTAGCACATGCACAGGGTCAATCAGATCAATTTCCCGTGACACAGTGGCGCGACCATTGTTTACATTTTGTTGCTGCCGTCTGCTCTCTACCTGATCATGCACCCGAGTTCAAATCTCAGCGGAGCCTCCACAATGCCAACAAGGTGTGAATTGCCTTGCATTCATCCTTTGTTGGGGACTCAGTCATCTGGGTCACCTGAGGCCTGCTGGCAGTTGCAGACTCGTGGGTTCTGCCCTGTACATTTCTGCTCGCAAACACAGTTCCAGTTAATTTATGAACATTGCTAGCACTTGTGTGCTGAGAGATTTGTTTGGTGTTATCACTGGTGGACATAATCGCCTGTGCTATCGCAATGGCCTTACTGAGGGTCGGTGTCTCTATAGTCAAAAGTTTTCATAGGATGGTCTCGTGGCCAATGCCCAGTACAAAAAAGTCTCTGAGCATTTGCTCCAGGTAGCCATCAAACTCACATTGTCCTGCAAGTCGCCTTAGCTCGGCGACGTAGCTCGCCACTTCCTGACCTTCAGATCGCTGGCACGTGTAGAACCGATATCTCGCCATCAGCACGCTCTCCCTCGGGTTAAGATGCTCCTGAACCAGTGTACACAGCTCCTCATACGACTTATCTGTGGGTTTCACTGGAGCCAGAAGATTCTTCATGAGGCTGTAGGTCGGTGCCCTGCAGACCGTGAGGAGGACCGCTCTCCTTTTTGCAGCGCTTCCTTCTCCGTCCAGCTCGTTGGCTACAAAGTACTGATCTAGCCTTTCGACATATGCTTCCCAGTCCTCACCCTCCGAGAACTTCTCCAGGATGCCCACAGTTTGCTGCATCTTTGCGTTGGATTCATATTCTCGTCGCCAGTTGTTGTGTTCCTAACACAGATGAGATTGCACACAGGGAGGTTAAAGTAACAGTGACCTCAGTTTTTATTAAGACACTCCAGAGTGAGGAACAGACCTTAGGGGCCGGCTTATATACAGTGCTCCCAAGGGATGCAGGGATCCTTTGGGACTTCAGGGGATGCGCTCCCTGGTGGCGGAACATGGAAGTGCATGTTTTACAGATACACAACATAATATATCATCTAACTTACGATAAACAATACCATGGGAGATCTGCTAATTATTTTTTAATCTATTATGCTGTCCCTTGGCGACATCATCTGAAAACACGGCATCAGTTTCCACATGTACGCTGACGACACCCAGCTCTACCTCACCGCCACTTCTCTCGGCCCTTCCATGTCTCTAAATTGTCAGACTGCTTGTTTGATATCCAGTACTGGATGAGCAGAAATTTTCTCCAATTAAATATTGGGAAGATCGAAGCCATTGTCTTTGGTCCCTGCCACAAAATGTGATCCCTAGCCACTGACTCTATCCCTCTCCCTAATAGCTGTCTGAGGCTGAACCAGACTGTTCGCAATCTAGGTGTCATATTTGGCCCTGAAATGAGCTTCTGGCCACATATATGCGCCTATTTCTACCTCCATAACATTGCCCGTCTCCGCCCCTGCCTCAGCTCATCTGCAGCGGAAACCCTCATCCGTGCCTATGTTACCTCTAGACGACTACTCTAACGCACTCGCTGACCTACATTGGCTCCTGGTTAAGCAACGTCTTGATTTCACAATTCTCATCCTTGTTTACAAATCCTCCATGGCCTCACTCCTCCCTATCTCTGTTATCTCCTTCAGCCTCATAACCCCCCCCCCCCCCCCCCCCGAGATGTCTGAGCTCCTCATATTCTGCCCTCTTGAGCATCCCTGACTATCACTGCTCAACCATTGGTGGCTGCGTTTTCAACTGTCTAGGCCCTAAGCTCTGGAACTCCCCCCCTAAACTTCTCCGCCTCTCTATCTCTCTTTCCTCCTTCAAGACATTCCTTAAAACCTACCTCTTTGACCAAGCTTTTGATCATCTGCTGTAGTTTCTTCTCATGTGGCTCGGTGTCAAATTTATTTGTTTTGTCTTTTCACACTCCTGTGAAACGCCTTGGGACGTTTTACTACATTAAAAAACATAAAAACATAAGAACATAAGAAATAGGTGCAGGAGTAGGCCATTTGGCCCTTTGAGCCTGCTCCACTGTTCAATAAGATCATGGCTGATCTGATCACGGACTCAACTCCACTTCCCTGCCCGTTCCCCATAAACCTTTACTCCCTTATCGCTTAAAATTCTGTCTATCTCCACCTTAAATATATTCAATGACCCAGCCTCCACAGCTCTCTAGGGCAGAGAATTCCACAGATTTACAACCCTCTGAGAGAATAAATTCCTCCTCATCTCAGTATTAAATGGGCAGCCCCTTATTGTAAAACTATGCCCCCTTGTTCTAGATTCCCCCATATGAGTGGAAACATCCTCTCGATAAAACACTGTACAAGTACAAATTGTTGTTGTTGTTTACTTCAACAAATTGGAATGGGGATTTACTTTTTGTTTTCCTCGAAAGGTGGGCAAGGCCTTCAACGTGTCTGGCTATGACATTTGGTAACTTACTGCGAAGTATATATAAATAGTCCTAGGTGACTCATGCCCCAAATTTTTCTTCCCTACTTCAAACTTGTCTTTATATTTTTCTGAAGAATGGGAAACTAATTCCAGAGTATTCTTAAGCATTTCAACTGCTTCTATAAATCATGAACCTGTATCATACCACTCAGTAGTAGACTTTGTCACTGTTCATCCGAGCAGTGAATTGAAACTATGATGTTTCGGGAACAATCTACCCGCATCTAACCTGTCCCGTCCCGTCAGAATCTTGTATGTTTCTATGAGATCCCCTCTCATCCTTCTGAACTCTAATGTATAAAGGCCCAGTTGATCCAGTCTCTCCTCATATGTCAGTCCAGGCCTGATAGTCTGCATCCCAGAGTACTTAAGGAAGTGGCCCTAGAAATAGTGGATGCATTGGTGATCATTTTCCAACAGTTTATCGACTCTGGATCAGTTCCTATGGACTGGAGGGTAGCTAATGTAACACCACTTTTTAAAAAAGGAGGGAGAGAGAAAACGGGTCATTATAGACCGGTTAGCCTGACATCAGTTGTAGGGAAAAAGTTTGAATCAATCATTAAGGATGAAATAGCAGTGCATTTGGAAAGCAGTGACAGGATCGGTCCAAGTCAGCATGGATTTATGAAAAGGGAATCATGCTTAACGAATCTTCTGGAATTTTTTGAGGATGTAGCTAGCAGAGTGGACAAGGGAGAACCAGTGGATGTGGTGTATTTGGACTTTCAAAAGGCTTTTGACAAGGTCCCGCACAAGAGATTGGTGTGCAAAATCAAAGCGCATGGTATTGGGGGTAATGTACTGACGTGGATAGAGAACTGGTTGGCAGACAGGAAGCAGAGAGTTGGGATAAACGGGTCCTTTTCAGAATGGCAGGCAGTGACTAGTGGAGTGCTGCAGGGCTCAGTGCTGGGGCCCCAGCTCTTTACAATATACATTAACGATTTGGATGAAGGAATTGAGTGTAATATCTCCAAGTTTGCAGATGACACTAAACTGGGTGGCGGTGTGAGCTGTGAGGGGGACACTAAGAGGCTGCAGGGTAACTTGGACAGGTTAGGTGAGTGGGCAAATGCATGGCAGATGCAGTATAATGTGAATAAATGTTATTCATTTTGGGGGCAAAAACACGAAGGCAGAATATTATCTGAATGGCGGCAGATTAGGAAAAGGGGAGGTGCAACGAGACCTGGGTGTCACGGTACATCAGTCATTGAAGGTTAGCATGCAGGTACAGCAGGCGGTGAAGAAGGCAAATGGTATGTTGGCCTTCATAGCTAGGACATTTGAGTATAGGAGCAGGGAGGTTTTACTGCAGTAGTGAGGCCTCACCTGGAATATTGTGTTCAGTTTTGGTCTCCTAATCTGAGGAAGGATGTTCTTGTTATTGAGGGAGTGCAGTGAAGGTTCACCAGATTAATTCCAGGGATGGCTGGACTGAGGAGAGACTGGATCAACTGGGCCTTTATACACTGGAGTTTAGAAGGATGAGCGGGGATCTCATAGAAACGTATTAGATTCTGACAGGACTGGACAGGTTAGATGCGGGAAGAATGTTCCCGATGTTGGGGAAGTCCAGAACCAGGGGACAAAGTCTTAGGATAAAGGGTAGGCTATTTAGGACTGAGATGAGAAGAAACTTCTTCACTCAGAGAGTTGTTAACCTGTGGAATTCCCTGCCGCAGAGAGTCGTTGATGCCAGTTCATTGGATATATTCAAGAGGGAGTTAGATATGGCCCTTACGGCTAAGGGGATCAAAGGGTATGGAGAGAAAGTAGGAAAGGGGTACTAAGGGAATGATCAGCCATGATCGTATTGAATGGTGGTGCAGGCTCGAAGGGTCGAATGGCCTACTCCTGCACCTATTTTCTATGTTTCTATGTAACTTGCTCCTTAATACCTACTACTTTGACCACTCTTTTCATCACCTGCCAGAATATCTCTTTATATGTCAGCATCAAATTTGGCCTGAAAGCGCTCTTGTAAAGCACCTTAGAATGTTTTTACTACATTAAAAGCACTATATAAATACTAGTTGTTGTTTATTGTATGTGTTTTTTTGCCCCTTTCCCTTGCTTTGTTTTTCCTTATGAGCTGTTTATTTGTAATATCTTCCAGTTCTGTTGAAAGGTAATGCCTGAAATGTCTACATTATCCTTTACAGATGGTTTCTATTTTTGTTACTGAATTGACCGTGTTTATGAAGATGTCAACGAACTGCACCAACTCTCATCTTCTCTCCTCCCCAAATGAACATTGGATGTGGATAGTTAATTTAGATAGAAAATTCAAGTTTACTGCTTGTGACTGAGATGGCAAAATGTCATTTAAAAAGGCAACATGATGCGTGCATTGCAAACATCAGCTAGCAGTAGCTAATGATCTGTATCACACAATATGTGACATCTGAAGTATGCACCAGTTTATACCAGCTTGGTATCATTTCAAAGAGAACTTTTTAACATTATAAAATGAAAGATTGTCATAATGCAGAAAAGTGAAACTGATGGGTACACAATGAACACTAGAGGGAGCAAATGTGCTGACTTGTTAATATTACAAGTAATGTACAGCATTATGTGCTGCATAAAGACTGCATTGTGTAACTGATTATGCATGAAAAATACTCTATTCCTGGCACTGAATCAGTAACTTTGCATATTCATATTTCTGCTGGTATTTTATAATTCTTCCCCGGGGATTGCACCTTGATGTGGTGGGAAGGTTTGGTTGCTCCAATAGCCATGAGAGCTGTGCTGGCAGGAGTAAAACTCCTGGTCGAGCCACTGCCTGGTAGGCAGTTGAGTCAGGCTAACGACCTTTCATTATGGAAACAACCCAAGATAAGCTGAGTCTGTTACAGACTTGCAAATATAAACATCAACTGTGGAGAATCATGATCTGCTAAGACTCTAACTAACGAACTAACTGATGGTTTCAAATACAAAAGCAAAATACTATGGATGCTGGAAATCTGAAATAAAAACTGAAAATGCTGGAAATACTCAGCATGTCAGGCAGCATTGACCTCTGTTTCTCTTTCCACAGATGCCGCCTGAGATGCTGAGTATTTTCAGCATTTTCTGTTTTTATTTATGATGGGTTCCAAAGCCTATTTTACTCTGCTTTGCTCTGGAGTCAGGTTGGCTCCTGCATTTACAAAGAGTTTAGCAATAGTGCATTGCTACCCAGTGTGCATCATCTGTGTATCCATATGTCACAGGATTCAGTTTCTGTGCTGATTTGTCCATGATGACATCGGATATTGCACCATTAATTATGTGTCTTACAAGAGTTATTTCACAATCGTGAAAGACCCATGAGAAACAAGTATTATAGATATAAGAGAATTCTGATAGTTCCTTGAATTAGTGAAAAAAACATTCAGAGCTATAATATTAGTGTTCAATGGTTTATGTGGCATGTTGTGTCATGCAGTACTGGACAGAAGTGATAAATAACTGAAGTTATTTTATCTTAACTATGGTTACATATAGTTACGGGCAGCAAAAATATCACTCCAAAGCATAGAGTAAAGTTAGTAATCTCATTTAGGCTGCATTTGCACTGCAGCTACTGGTCAGAAACATGCTTGCATTGCCTTGCTCGAAGTTTTTGCCCTGTTACGAGCGAGCTCTGCGCATGCCTGGATATATGTATGGGCGGAGCCATCTCCTCAAAGTTACAAATGGAAATCTTTCCAGAGCGGGGAGTCAATTCAAACTAATATGCATGAAATAAATCTAAACCATAGAAAGAAAGATGCATTTATATAGCATTTGCAGGCCTACTTGTCCCAAGGAATTTTGACAGGAACTTAAAAAAGTGGGATTTGAGGAACATTGAAAATAGGAAACTGCAGTTATGCAATGCATAATACATCACCTGATTATGTGGGATAAGGGACTTTAGTTTTGTGGAGAGACTAGAGAAACTGGAATTGTTCTCCTTTGAGCAGAGAAGGTTAAGGGGAGCTTTAATAGATGTGTTCAAAATTATAAACAGTTTTGATAGAGCAACTAAGGAGAAACTGTTTTCATTGGCAAGAGGACTGGCAACCAGAGGACACAGATTTAAGATATTTGGCAAAAAAAACCCAGAAGGGAGCGGAGTTTTTTTTTTAACACAGCAATTTATTATAATCTGGAATGCACTGCCTGAAAGGGTGGTGGAAGCAGATTCAGTAGTAGCTTTCAAAAGGGAATTGGATATATCTTCCACCCTTTAAAATGAAGTTCGGGACCTGGAACAGCAGTGGACAACCTCAACAGCGACAGACTGGAATGCCGTACTGCTATTGTTGCCTGGGAACTCAAAATGTTTCGACACAGACATCGCCGTCCTAAGTGAGATTCGGCGGGCAGGGGAAAGCCAGCTCAAGGAACAAGGTGGTGGTTACACCTTCTTCTGGAAAGATAAACCAGAAGAAGACCGCCGCCTCCATGGGGTTGGCTTCGCCATAAAAAATGAGCTAGTTGGGCATCTCAGAGACTCCCCACGCATCATGACTCTTTGGCTCACCCTAGCCCGGAACCAGTGCGTTACGGTCATCAGTGAATATGCGCCAACACTGGAAGCTACAGACGAAACCAAAGAGGAATTCTACTCCAGCTTTGAACAATCCCTGTCCCGAGTCCCAGCGGATGACAAGCTGATCCTCCTTGGCGACACTAACGCCAGAGTTGGAAAGGACATAGACCTCTGGGGAGGTGTGATCGGCAGAGAGGGGGTAGGGAAAACCAACTCCAACAGTAATCTCCTCCTGACGAAATGCTTAGAACATGGCCTTGTCATAACGAACACCTTGTTCCATCAGAGAGACAAGTACAAGGCCTCATGGCAACACCCTCGCTCCAAGCACTGGCATCTGCAAGACTACGTCATCATCCGAGCAAGGGACCACAAGGATATCCGCATCATCCGTGCCATGATAGAAGCTGATGACTGCTGGATTAACCACTGACTAATCTGCTCTGTCATTTCCATCAATGTAGCCCCAAACAGCAGTGGCAATAGAAAAGCTGCTGCAGGAAAATCCTGCTAAGAAAGCCAAATTCAGCCAGTGCCTCACAACCAACCTGACGACCTCCAGTGAACCGGAGACGCAGAGTGTCCACAGTGCCTGGTCTGTCCTCAAGGCCTCCATAGTTAGCACCTGTGATGAGACGCTTGGTCACTCCACCGGGAAACATCAAGACTGGTTCGACGAGAATGACCAGGGGATCCAGGAGCTAATAATCCGCAAACGCGAGGCATTCTTGAACTGGAAATAGCAACACAACTCGAGAGCAAGGAAGCAGCTCTACAGACGTCTGAAGGTCGACGTCCAACATAAAACTCACGACCTAATGAACAGATGGTGCGTGGAAAAAATGCAGGAGATCCAGCAACTAGCTGACAACCATGACATGCAGTCAAGACCACCTACGGCCCAAGCACCCAAGGTCATACCCCACTGAAGGCCAAGAACAGATAGGTACTCATCAAGGACAGAGAGAGGCAGTCAGTGCTCGCTGGAAGGAACACTTTTGAAGATTTCCTTAACCGAGACTCTAACTTCGACGCAAGTGTCCTTGATTCCATCCCGCAGCATCACTATATCAGCACAACCCCAGCAGGCATAAGGTTGAAAAGACCAACCGACAACTGAAGAACAACAAGGCCTCAGGAGCAGATGGAATCCCTGCCAAAACACTGAAGCATGGCAGAGAAGCACTATTGGCATGAATCCATGAACTCATTTCTCTTATTTGTAAGGAGGAGAGCATGCCAGGGGATCTCAGACATGCTGTAATTGTGACCATCTTCAAGAAAGGTGACAAGTCCGATTGTAGTAATTACAGAGGAGTCTCCCTGCTATTTGCCACAGGGAAAGTCATCGCAAGAATTTTCCTCAATAGCCTCCTTCCAGTGGTTGAAGAGCTTCTCCCAGAGTCGCAATGCGGATTCCGCCCACTAAGGGGCACAATGAATATGATCAACTTCAAGAAAAATATAGGGAGCAGCACCAGCCTCTGTACATGGTCTTCTTTGACCTCACAAAGGCCTTTGACACTGTCAACTGGGAGGGATTATGGCGTGTCCTCCTCAAATTCGGCTGCCCTTAAAAGTTCATCACGATCCTCCACTTGCTTCATGATGACATGCAAGCCGTGATCCGGACCAACAGATCCATCACAGACCAAATACACGTGCGGACCGGGGTCAAGCAAAGCTGTGTCATCGCACCAACGCTCTTAGAAACATAGAAATAGTTTCCCGTTTGTTCTGTAGATTAGCTCCACTCCAGCGGGGAACTTACTGAGGGCGAGATGGAGCATTGCACCAAGGAAGAGTGAGAAACATAGAAACAGTATAAAAAGAGAGGGCTTTGTGCAGACCTGCACGGAGTGCAGCAGCAGCTCAGAGTGCAAAGGTAAGAGTTTGGTAAGTGGGAGTGGGAGGTGTTGCTTTGTCTTGTTTTCCCCACCAGTGCTGACGCCCCGACCTGGGAGGAAAAGAAAACGAAGTGTGACGTCATAGCCAAGAGGGTAAGTGATTGGCTGGTTGATTGGGGAGTAGTTTTTCTTTTTTCCTTATCTTGTCAGTAAGAAACCTTTGGCATTGTTGCCAAATTGGGTTATTTTAAGTCATGGCAGGAGAGTCCAGACTCGTGTCATGCTCCTCTTGTGCCATGTGGGAAATCAGGGACGCTTCCAGTGTCCCTGACGATTATGTGTGCAGGAACTGTATCCAGCTGCAGCTCCTGTTAGACCGCATGATGGCACTGGAGCTGTGGATGGAATCACTCTGGAGCATGCGCGATGCTGAGTATGTCGTGGAAAGCATGTTCAGTGAGTTGGTCGCACAGCAGGTAAAGATTACAAAGGCAGATAGGGGATGGGTGACCATCAGGAAGAGCAGGAGTAGGAAGGCAGTGCAGGCGTCCCCTGCGGTTATCTCCCTCCAAAACAGATATACCGCTTTGGATATTGTTGGGGGAGATGGCTCACCAGGGGAAGGCAGCAGCAGCCAAGTTCATGTCACTGTGGGTGGCTCTGCTGCACAGGAGGGCAAGAAAAAGAGTGGGAGAGCTATAGTGGTAGGGGATTCTATTGTAGGGGAATAGGTAGGCGTTTCTGCGGTCGCAACTGAGACTCCAGGATGGTATGTTGCCTGCCTGCTGCAAGGGTTAAGGATGCCTTAGAGCGGCTGCAGGGCATTCTGGAGGGGGAGGGTGAACAGCCAGTTGTCGTGGTGCATATAGGTATCAATGATATAGGCAAAAAGCGGGATGAGGTCCTATAAGCTGAATTTAGGGAGCTAGGAGTTAAATTAAAAAGTAGGAGCTCAAAGGTAGTAATCTCAGGATTGCTACCAGTGCCACGTGCTAGTCAGAGTAGAAATAGCAGGATAGTTAAGATGAATACGTGGCTTGAGGAGTGGTGCAAGAGGGAGGGATTCAAATTCCTGGGACATTGGAACTGGTTCGAGGGGAGGTGGGACCAGTACAAACCAGACGGTCTGAACTTGGGCAGGACCAGAACCAATGTCCTAGGGGGAGTGTTTGCTAGTGCTGTTGGGAAGGAGTCAAACTAATATGGCACGGGGATGGGAACCTATGCATGGAGACAGAGGGAAATAAAATGGGGGCAGAAGCAAAAGATAGAAAGGAGGGCAGAGAAACCCAAGGCAAAAATCCAAAAGGGCCACATTACAGCAAAATTCTAAAGGGACAAAGACTGTTAAAAAGACAAGCCTGAAGGCTCTGTGCCTCAATGCGAGGAGTATTCGTAATAAGGTGGATGAATTAACTGCGCAGGCAGCCATTAACGATTATGATATAATTGGGATTACGGAGACATGGCTCCAGGGTGACCAAGGCTAGGAACTCAACATCCAGGGGTATTCAACATTCAGGAAGGATAGACAGAAAGGAAAAGGAGGTGGGGTAGTGTTGCTGGTTAAAGAGGAAATTAACGCAATAGTAAGAAAGAACATGAGTTTGGATGATGTGGAATCTTTATGGGTAGAGTTGCGGAATACCAAAGGGCAGAAAATGCTAGTGGGAGTTGTGTACAGACCACCAAACAATAGTAGTGAGGTTGGGGATGGCATCAAACAAGAAATTAGGGATGCGTGCACTAAAGGTACAGCAGTTATCATGGGCGACTTTAATCTACATATACATTGGGCTAACCAAGATGGTAGCAATGTGGTGGAGGAGAATTTCCTGGAGTGTATTAGGGATGGCTTTCTAGACCAATATGTCGAGGAACCAACTAGAGAGCTGGCCATCCTAGACTGGGTGTTGAGTAATGAGAAAGGACTAATTAACAATCTTGTTGTGCGAGGTCCCTTGGGGAAGAGTGACCATAATATGGTAGAATTCTTTATTAAGATGGAGAATGACACAGTTAATTCAGAGACTAGGGTCCTGGCAATGGCAAACATTTAAAGATCACATGGATGAACTTCAACAATTGTACATCCCTGTCTGGAGTAAAAATAAAAAGGGAAAGGTAGCTCAACCATGGCTAACAAGGGAAATTAGGGATAGTGTTAAATCCAAGGAAGAGGCATATAAATTGGCCAAAAAAAGCAGCAAACTTGAGGACTGGGAGAAATTTAGAATTCAGCAGAGGGGAAAAAAGGGAGGAGGAAAATCAAGTATGAGAGGAAGCTTGCAGGAAACATAAAAACTGACTGCAAAAGCTTCTATAGATATGTGAAGAGAAAAAGATTAGTGAAGACCAACGTAGGTCCTTTGCAGTCAGAATCATGTAAATTTATAATGGGGAACAAAGAAATGGCAGATCAATTGAACAAATACTTTGGATCTGTCTTCACTAAGGAAGACACAAATAACCTTCCAGAAATACTAGGGGTTCGAGGGTCTAGTGAAAAGGAGGAACTGAAGGTAATCCTTATTAGTCAGGAAATTGTGCTGGGGAAATTGATGGGATTGAAGGCCGATAAATCCCCAGGGCCTGATCGGCTGCATCCCAGAGTACTTAAGGAAATGACCCTAGAAATAGTGGATGCATTGGTGATCATTTTCCAACATTCCATTGACTCTGGATCAATTCCTATGGATTGGAGGGTAGCTAATGTAACACCACTTTTAAAAAAAGGAGGGACAGAGAAAATGGGGAATTATAGACCGGTTAGCCTGACATTGGTGGTGGGGAAAATGTTGGAA
Organism: Pristiophorus japonicus; assembly: GCF_044704955.1. NCBI lineage: Eukaryota > Metazoa > Chordata > Chondrichthyes > Pristiophoridae > Pristiophorus > Pristiophorus japonicus. The sequence goes on along the minus strand of NC_091979.1, from coordinate 152,783,003 downwards.
TCAATTATTAAAGATGAAATAGCAGCGCTTTTGGAAAGCAGTGACAGGATCGGTCCAAGTGAGCATGGATTTATGAAAGGGAAATCACGATTGACAAATCTTCTGGAATTTTTTGAGGATGTAACTAGTAGAGTGGATAAGGGAGAACCAGTGGATGTGGTGTATTTGGACTTTCAAAATGCTTTTGACAAGGTCCCACACAAGAGATTAGTGTGCAAAATTAAAGCACATGGTATTGGGGGTAATGTATTGATGTGGATAGAGAACTGGTTGGCAGACAGGAAGCAGAGAGTCGGAATAAACGGGTCCTTTTCAGAATGGCAGGCAGTGACCAGTGGTTCAGTGCTGGGACCCCAGCTATTACCAATATACATCAATGATTTAGATGAAGGAATTGATTGTAATATCTCCAAATTTGCAGATGACACTAAGCTGGGTGGTGGTGTGAGCTGTGAGGAGGATGCTAAGAGGCTGCAGGGTGACTTGGACAGGTTAGGTGAGTGGGCAAATGCATGGCAGATGCAGTATAATGTGGATAAATGTGAGGTTATCCACTTTGTTGGCAAAAACAGGAAGACAGAATATTATCTGAATGGTGACAGATTAGGAAAAGGGGAGGTGCAACAAGACGTGGGCGTCATGGTACATCAGTCATTGAAGTTTGGCATGCAGATACAGCAGGCGGTGAAGAAGGCAAATGGCAAATGGCCTTCATAGCTCGAGGATTTGAGTATAGGAGCAGGGTGGTCTTACTGCAGTTGTACAGGGCCTTGGTGAGGCCACACCTGGAATATTGTGTTCCGTTTGGTCTCCTAATCTGAGGAGGAATATTCTTGCTATTGAGGGAGTACAGCGAAGGTTCACCAGGTTGATTCCCGGGATGGCAGGATTGACACATGAGGAGAGACTGAATCAACTGGGCTTGTATCCACTGGAGTTTAGAAGAATGAGAGGGGATCTCATAGAAACATATATAATTCTGACGGGATTGGACAGGTTAGATGCATGTAAGAAGAATGTTCCCATTGCTGAGGAGTTCCAGAACCAGGGGTTACAGTCTAAGAATAAGCGGTAAGCCATTTAGGACTGAGATGAGGAGAAACTTCTTCACTCAGAGAGTGGTTAACCTGCGGAAAGTTATTGAGGCCAGTTCATTTGATATATTCAAAAGGGAGTTAGATAAGGCCCTTACGGCCAAAGGGATCAAAGGGTATGGAGAGAAAGCAGTACAGGGGTATTCTTCCTCATTTCCTTATTTTGAGTTTATGCCCCCTAGTTCTAGATTCCCCACGAGAGGAAACATTCTCTATGCATCTACTCTGTCAATCCCCCTCAGAATCTTATACGTGACAACCACGGTGTCCTTTTAAGATTTATTTTCTGTAATCCTTTTGGCGTTTTGTTTATAATTCATGCATCTTTAAAAATGCATCTTAGAGGGATGCATTTTCAGTGATCCTTCAAAAGCAAAATCGGAAGTAAAAAATAAGACGCCTGGAGCTCACACGCAATTGAATACAAACGATTTCCTAAACGTTAACTTTGTTTCTTTCCATAGGTGCTGCCTGACCTGCTGAGATTTCCAGCATTTTCTGTTTTTATCTCTGAATGAACAACAGACATCCTAATGCAACCAGTCTGCAAAAGCCATGAAGTGGCAGCAGGGCAATTTTAAAAGGCAAGTTCAGCAGCTGGCGATCCAGTGGAACAGTGTATTGCAGCGCTCGCGCTCTGGGTGCTGCTGGCGTTCGGATGACGTCAATGGAGGGGCTCCGATCCGCTCGGGCTGCTGGCGCCACTTCCGCTCGCGGGGCTGCGCGAGGGAGCGCGCGGTGCGACTGTTGCTTTGATCTCGGGCTTTTTTTTTGTTTTGCACCGTCAGCCGGGGAAGGGGAGGTCGGCTCAAAAAAAAACCCCGATCAGTGCTACTGCGAGCGGCAGGGCGAGGTGGGGCTGTGTATGTGAGCGGCGGAGGAGGAATGGGTGTCCTCAAGCTGACGGAGCAGGTAAGAAGCGGCGGGACTGGGAGGGGAGGGGGCAATGAAGAGGAGAGAGAAAGAGAGAGTGGGCAACACTGGGGAGGGGGCGACCTGCCAACTGGGACAGGCGTCGAGCAGCGCCGGGACATGAAGCAGAAGCATCTCCGGCGCCCCTGCATTCCCCCCTCACCGCATCCTGGAGCCCAGCTACAAATCGGGTGAGGGTGGCACCGCAGGGAGATGGGGTTTCAAGGCCAGGCACTGGCCAGCACCGCCAAAGGAAGCTGCTAACAATCGTACTTCAAGTCAGAATCCGCTTTCACGCTGAGCTGCCCGGTGGAACGGCAATAGCCGGGCTTGTGATGGGTTCTGCATTTTTAGAACTATGTGGACCAATGCTGTGCATGGTTTATTTGTAAGGAAAGGAATCCTGGGCTGTGGGAACTGCTGCTCGGACCCTGCTGGGGGAAAAAAATTTTTTCATATATTTCTCTTCGTTTGTTTAACCTCTGGATAACATCATAAGGCAGTCCAGTTTGCAATAATTCAGTTACATTAGTGGTATAAAAATGAAAGCTTCGTGACTACTCAGCTGTAGGATCGGATAGGGGGGATATTAATTGATATCTCATTTTTTACTTTATTGTATCTTACTAATTAAAATGATTTTCGTAATGTACAAAGATTGGTCAGAAGTGTATGTCGACATAAGGTGGTAGTTTCAGAGTAACTCCTGGATCACTGAGAAAAGGTGGATGATAAATTGTTGAAAATTTACGCCCTCTTTACCCGACAATAAAATATCAGTTATATTTCGGGTAAAGCCTGTACAGTAAGTAATCGACTTCATCTTGACTTCCTCTTTTTGAAATGTAGCTAAGAGCGAGTGGTTTTTGATATTTCAATCCAGGCAAGCGGAAGGAACTGCAGTGGAGGATTATAGCATTGAGACATATAATTTAAAACTAGTCATTATATGTATTTCAATTGATACTTTTAAAAAACTTTTTCGTTTATATCCCGTTCCTGTTTAAAGCTTTGTAACAATGTTAGATATAGTTAGACTGGGGTTGGAAATAATTGCCTCTCTCGTGGTGCTTGTTACATAATATAAGAAATAGGAACAGGAGTAGGCCATACATAGAAACATAGAAAATAGGTGCAGGAGTAGGCCATTCGGCCCTTCTAGCCTGCACCGCCAGTCAATGAGTTCATGGCTGAACATGCAAACTTAGTACCCCCCCCATTTCTGCTTTCTCGCCATAACCCAAGTAAGGACTACATCTAACTCCTTTTTGAATATATTTAGTGAATTGGCCTCAACAACTTTCAGTGGTAGAGAATTCCACAGGTTCACCACTCTCTGGGTGAAGAAGTTCCTCCTCATCTCGGTCCTAAATGGCTTACCCCTTATCCTTAGACTGTGATCCCTGGTTCTGGACTTCCCCAACATTGGGAACATTCTTCCTGCATCTAACCTGTCTAAACCCGTCAATTTTAAACGTTTCTATGAGGTCCCCTCTCATTCTTCTGAACTCCAGTGAATATAAGCCCAGTTGATCCAGTCTTTCTTGATAGGTCAGTCCCGCCATCTCGGGAATCAGTCTGGTGAACCTTCACTGCACTCCCTCAATAGCAAGAATGTCCTTCCTCAAGTTCGGAGACCAAAACTGTACACAATACTCCAGGTGTGGCCTCACCAAGGCCCTGTACAATTGTAGCAACACCTCCCTGCCCCTGTACTCAAATCCCCTTGCTATGAAGGCCAACATGCCATTTGCTTTCTTAACCGCCTGCTGTACCTGCATGCCAACCTTCAATGACTGATGTACCATGACACCCAGGTCTCTTTGCACCTCCCCTTTTCCTAATCTGTCACCATTCAGATAATAGTCTGTCTCTCTGTTTTTAACCACCAAAGTGGATAACCTCACATTTATCCACATTATACTTCATCTGCCATGCATTTTCCCACTCACCTAACCTATCCAAGTCGCTCTGCAGCCTCATAGCATCCTCCTTGCAGCTCACACTGCCACCTAACTTAGTGTCATCTGCAAATTTGGAGATACTAAATTTAATCCCCTCGTCTAAATCATTAATGTACAGTGTAAACAGCTGGGGCCCCAGCACAGAACCTTGCAGAGTACCCCACTAGTCACCGCCTGCCATTCTGAAAAGTACCCATTCACTCCTACTCTTTGCTTCCTGTCTGACAACCAGTTCTCAATCCATGTCAGCACACTACCCCCAATCCCATGTGCTTTAATTTTGCACATTAATCTTCTGTGTGGGACCTTGTCGAAAGCCTTCTGAAAGTCCAAATATACCACATCAACTGGTTCTCCCTTGTCCACTCCACTGGAAACATCCTCAAAAAATTCTAGAAGATTTGTCAAGCATGATTTCCCTTTCACAAATCCATGTTGACTTGGACCTATCATGTCACCTCTTTCCAAATGCGCTGCTATGACATCCTTAATAATTGATTCCATCATCTTACCCACTACCGATGTCAGGCTTACCGGTCTATAATTCCCTGTTTTCTCTCTCCCTCCTTTTTTAAAAAGTGGGGTTACATTGGCTGCCCTCCACTTGATAGGAACTGATCCAGAGTCAATGGAATGTTGGAAAATGACCATCAATGCATCCGCTATTTCCAAGGCCACCTCCTTAAGTACTCTGGGATGCAGTCCATCAGGCCCTGGGGATTTATTGGCCTTCAATCCCATTAATTTCCCCAACACAATTTCCCGACTAATAAGGATTTCCCTCAGTTCCTCCTCCTTACTAGACCCTCTGACCCCTCTTATATCCGGAAGGTTGTTAGTGTCCTCCTTAGTGAATACCGAACCAAAGTACTTGTTCAATTGGTCTGCCATTTCTTTGTTCCCCGTTATGACTTCCCCTGATTCTGACTGCAGGGGACCTATGTTTGTCTTTACTAACCTTTTTCTCTTTATATATCTATAGAAACTTTTGCAATCCGTCTTAATGTTCCCTGCAAGCTTCTGTTCGTACTCCATTTTCCCTGCCCTAATCAAACCCTTTGTCCTCCTCTGTTGAGTTCTAAATTTCTCCCAGTCTCCGGGTTCACTGCTATTTCTGGCCAATTTGTATGCCACTTCCTTGGCTTTAATACTATCCCTGATTTCCCTTGATAGCCACGGTTGATCCACCTTCCCTTTTTTATTTTTACGACAGACGGGAATGTACAATTGTTGTAGTTCATCCATGCGGTCTCTAAATGTCTGCCATTGCCCATCCACAGTCAACCCCTTAAGTATCATTCGCCAATCAATCCTAGCTAATTCATGCCTCATGCCTTCAAAGTTACCCTTCTTTAAGTTCTGGACCATGGTCTCTGAATTAACTGTTTCATTCTCCATCCTAATGCAGAATTCCACCATATTATGGTCACTCTTCCCCAAGGGGCCTCGCACAACGGTATTGCTAATTAATCCTCTCTCATTACACAACACCCAGTCTTAGTTGGTTCCTCGACATATTGGTCTCGAAAACCATCCCTTATGCACTCCAGGAAATCCTCCTCCACCGTATTGCTTCCAGTTTGGTTCGCCCAATCTATGTGCATATTAAAGTCACCCATTGTAACTGCTGCACCCTTGCTGCATGCACCCCGAATTTCCAGTTTGATGCCCTCCCCAACATTACTACTACTGTTTGGAGGTCTGTACACAACTCCCACTAATGTTTTTTGCCCTTTGGTGTTCTGCAGTTCTACCCATATAGATTCCACATCATCCAAGCTAATGTCCGTTCTAACTATTGCATTAATCTCCTCTTTAATCAGCAATGCTACCCCACCTCCTTTTCCTTTTATTCTATCCTTCCTGAATGTTGAATACCCCTGGATGTTGAGTTCCCAGCCCTGATCATCCTGGAGCCACGTCTCTGTAATGCCAATCACATCATATTTGTTAACATCTATTTGCACAGTTAATTCATCCACCTTATTACGGATACTCCTTGCATTAAGACACATAGCCTTCAGGCTTGTTTTTTTAACAACCTTTTTCCTTTTAGAATTTTGCTGTACAGTGGCCCTTTTTGTTTTTTGTCTTGGGTTTCTCTGCCCTCCACTTTTCCTCATCTCCTTTCTGTCTTTTGCTTTTGTCTCCTTTTTGTTTCCCTCTGTCTCCCTGCATTGATTCCCATCCCCTTGCCATATTAGTTTAACTCCTCCCCAACAGCACGAGCAAACACTCCCCCGAGGACATTGGTTCTGGTCCTGCCCAGGTGCAGACTGTCCGCTTTGTACTGGTCCCACCTCCCCCAGAACCAGTTCCAATGCCCCAGGAATTTGAATCCCTCCCTGCTGCACCACTGCTCAAGCCATGTATTCATCTGCGATTCCTATTCTGACTAGCACGTGGCACTGGTAGCAATCCCGAGATTACTACTTTTGAAGTCCCACTTTTTAATTTAGCTCCTAGCTCCTTAAATTCGTTTCGTAGGACCTCATCCCTTTTTTTTAAAACCTGTGTCGTTGGTACCAATCTGCACCACGACAACTGGCTGTTCTCCCTCCTTTTTTAGAATGTCCTGCACCCGCTCAGAGACATCCTTGACCCTTGCACCAGGGAGGCAACATACCATCCTGGAGTCTCGGTTGTGGCTGCAGAAACGCCTATCTAGTCCCCTTACAATTGAATCCCCTATCACTATTGCTCTCCCACTCTTTTTCTTCTCCTCCTGTTCAACAGAGCCAGCCACGGTGCCATGAACTTGGCTGCTGCTGCCCTCCCCTGATGAGTCATCCCCCTCAACAGTATTCAAAGCAGTGTATCTGTTTTGCAGGGGGATGACCACAGGGGACCCCTGCACTACCTTCCTTGCACTGCTCTTCCTGCTGGTCTTCCATTCCCTATCTGGCTGTGGACCCTTCACCTGCGGTAAGACCAACTCGCTACACGTGCTACTCACGTCATTCTCAGCATCGTGGATGCTCCAGAGTGAATCCACCCTCAGCTCCAACTCCGCAACGCGGTCCGTCAGGAGCTGGAGGCGGATACACTTCCCGCACACGTAGTCGTCAGGGACACTGGAGTCGTCACTGAGTTCCCACATGGTACAGGAGGAGCATAACACGCGACCGAGCTGTCCTGTCATGACTTAACCCTTAGATAGGCAACAACAATGTTAAAGTTTACTCATTGTTAGAGAAGAGAAGAAAGAAAAACTACTCACCAATCACCAGCCAATCACTTACCCCCTTGGCTGTGATGTCACCTTTCTGTTTCTTTCTACTTCTTTATTGCCTTCTCCCTGTAGCTGCACAAGTACACCTCTTGCTGCCGCTGGGCCTTTTATAGGCCTCCGACCCCGGACTCGCACCTCACCAACTGCCACCGCCTCTCGCTGCCGCTGGGCCTTTTATAGGCCTCCGACCCCGGACTCGCGCCTCACCAACTGCAGCTGCCGCTGGGCCTTTTATAGGCCTCCGACCCCGGACTCGCGCCTCACCAACTGCCGCCGCCTCTCGCTGCCGCTGGGCCTTTTATAGGCCTCCGACCCTGGACTCGCGCCTCACCAACTGCCGCCGCCTCTAGCTGCCGCTGGGCCTTTTATCGGCCTCTGACCCCAGACTCACGCCTCACCAATAAGATAATGGCTGATCTGATCTTGGTCTCATTTCCACTTCCCTGCCCGCTCCCCATAACCCTTTACTCCCTTACCGTTTAAGAAACTGTCTATTTTTCTCAAAATTATTCAATGTCCCAGCTTCCACAGCTCTCTGAGGCAACAAATTCCACAGATTTACAACCATCAGAGGAATTTTCTCCTCATCTCGGTTTTAATTGGGCGGCCCCTTATTCTAAGATCATGCACTCTAGTTCTCGTCTTCCCCCCCATCAGTGGAAACATCCTCTCTGCATCCACCTTACCAAGCCCCCTCAATCTTATACGTTTTGATAAGATCACCTTTCATTCTTCTGAATTCCAGTGAGTAGAGACCCAACTTACTCAACCTTTCCTCAGAAGTCAAACCCCTCATCCCAGGAGTCAACCGAGTGAACCTTCTCTGATCTGCCTCCAAAGCAAGTACATCCTTTCGTAAATATGGAAACCAAAACTGCACGCAGTATTCCAGATGTGGCCTCACCAATGTCTTATATAGCTGTAGCAAGACTTCCATGCTTTTGTACTCTATCCCCTTTGCAATAAAGGCCAAGATACCATTGGCCTTCCTGATCACTTGCTGTACCTGCATACTATCTGTTATGTATGGAGAAAGAGTCAGACTGAACACTGAGCTCAAAGTAAAGTGTGATCTTAGTCTTTTATTGCAGGTCTCCAGAATGCCTGTCCAACCCGAGGCCTCCTTAAATACCTGTGCTCCCAAGGGATTATGGGGGTCCCTTGGGACTTTAGGGGATGAGCCCTCAGGTGGCTGTACAGAGTAAATACAAGCTTACATATATAACAACACTACCACTCCCACTCCCCCCAAAGTCAATAGTGCAACTATTTACAATGTGAGTCGATCTGGGGCCCTTCTTGCCCTGATTGATCGTCTCGGTGTGAAAGCTGGTATTGTTGAATCATTTGTTGGGCCCTTGCTGGGCTGTTGTGCACCTGGCCTTGCTGGGCTGCCTGGTGTGTTGTGCCTTGCTGGGCTGCTGTGGATGATGGGTTCTGCTTTGTGGTCAACTGTGGTGCTGGTTGCCACTGGTGTGTACGTTGGGAGATCAAAAAAGTTAGAGTCCAAGTTGGGTTGTTCAGGATAGTCCGTTAATCGGAGTTTGATTTGGTCCAAGTGTTTCCGGTGAATGAGTCCATTTGAAAGTTTGACCTGAAACACCCTGCTCCCCTCTTTGGCTACGACAGTGCCGGGAAGCCACCTTGTCCATAATTCAATACAAATACAGGATCATTGATTTCAATCTCGCGTGACACATTTGCGCTTTTGTGGTATGCACTTTGTTGAAGCTGCCTGCTCTCTACTTGTTCATGTAGATCAGGGTGAACGAACGAGAGCCTTGTCTTAAGTGCTCTTTTTATGAGCAGTTCAGCAGTTGAGGTCCCAGTGAGCAAGTGGGGTCTTGTGCGGCAGCAAAGCAGGACTCGGGATAGGCGGGTCTGCAGTGAGCCTTCAGTTACCCTCTTCAAGCCTTGCTTGATGGATTGCACTGCTCTCTCTGCCTGATCATTGGACGTTGGTTTAAACAAGGCAGATGTGACATGTTTGATCCCGTTACGGGTCATGAATTCTTTGAACTCAGCACTGGTAAAACATGGCCCGTTGTCGCTCACTAGGACATCGGGTAAGCCGTGAGTGGCAAACATGGCCCGCAGGCTTTCAGTAGTGGCAGCAGACGTGCTAGCCGACATTATCTCACATTCAATCCACTTGGAGTACGCATCGACAACCACAAAGAACATTTTACCCAAAAATGGGCCTGCATAGTCGACGTGTAGCCTAGACCACGGTTTGGAGGGCCAAGACCATAAACTTAGCGGCGCCTCCCTGGGTACATTGCTTAACTGCGAGCATGTATTACATCTGTGAACGCAGGACTCTAAATCCGCATCGATACCGGGCCACCACACGTGGGATCTGGCTATCGCTTTCATCATTACGATGCCTGGGTGGGTACTGTGGAGGTCATTGATGAAGGTGTCTCTGCCCTTCTTGGGGACCACTACTCGATTGCCCCACAGAAGGCAGTCTGCTTGTATAGACATTTCATCTTTGCACCACTGGAATGGCTTTATCTCTTCCTGCATTTTCACTGGGACACTGGGCCAGCTCCTGTGAAGCACACAGCTTTTGACTAGAGATAATAAGGGGTCCTGTCTTGTCCAGGTTTTGATCTGCCGGGCAGTGACGGGTGATTGCTCACTCTCAAATGCTTCCATGACCATGGCTAGATCTGTGAGCTGCACCATTTCCATCCCCCGTAGTGGGCAATGGCAGCCTACTGAGAGCATCGGCGCAGTTTTCTGTGGCGGATGGCGTAGTTGTATGCGGACAACATGAGCGCCCATCTCTGGATGCGGGCCGATGCGTTGGTATTTATCCTCTTACTCTCGGAAAACAGGGGTATAAGTGGCTTATGGTCAGTTTCCAATTCGAATTTTAACCCAAACAGGTATTGATGGGTTTTCTTTACCCCATAAACACACGCTAATGCTTCTTTCTCAATCATGCTGTAGGCTCTCTCAGCCTTAGACAAACACCTGGATGCAATAACAACCGGTTGCAGTTTCCCCAAATCATTAACTTGTTGCAGTACACACCATATGATGACGCATCACATGCTAGTACCAAATGCTTACATGGATCATACAACACAAGCAATTTGTTTAAGCATAACAATTTTCGCTTTTACAAAGGCATTTTCTTGGCTTTTGCCCCAAACCCATTCGTCCCCTTTTCGAAGTAAGGCATTCAGTGGTTCTAACAGTGTGCTAAGACTCGGTAAGAAGTTACCCAAGTAGTTCAGGAGTCCCAGAAACGACTGCAGCTCCGTCACGTTCTGTGGCCTCGGTGCGTTCTCGATTGCCTCTGTCTTTGCGTTGGTGGGCCTGATGCCGTTCACCGCAATCCTCCTTCCCAAGAACTCCACTTCAGGTGCCAGGAAAACGCAGAGTGTTTCAACCTGAGCTCCACGTGGTTGAGTCGATTAAGAACCTCCTCTAGGTGCTGCAGATGCTCGACTGTGTTTCGACCTGTGACCAAGATGTCGTCCTGGAAGACCGCGGTTTGCGGGACCGACTTCAGTAAGCTTTCCATGTTTCTCTGGAATATCGTCGCCGCTGATCGGATTCCAAACGGGCATCTGTTATAATCAAAAAGACCTTTGTGCGTGTTGATGCAGGTGAGGGCCTTCGATGATTCCTCCAGTTCCTGCGTCATGTAGGCTGAAGTCAGATCCAGCTTCGTGAACGTCTTTCCTCCCACCAGCATTGCAAAGAGGTCGTCGGCCTTTGGTAGTGGGTATTGGTCCTGCAGGGAGAAACAATTGATAGTTACTTTGTAATCGCCATAGATTCTGATGGTGCCGTCTCCCTTGAGGACTGAGACGATAGGACTGGCCCACTCGTTGAACTCGATTGGTGAAATGATGTCCTCTCTTTGCAGCTGGTGTAGCTCAATCTCTACCCTTTCTCTCATCATGTACAGTACTGCTCTCGCCTTGTGATGGATGGGTCGCGGCCCCGTAATTAGGTGGATCTGCACTTTTGCTCCTTGGAATTTCCCGATGTCTGGTTCGAACAGTGAAGGAAATTTGTTTAATATCAGAGCACACAAAGTGTCGTCAGTGGGCGATAACGCTTGGACGTCGTCCCAGTTCCAGCGTATCTTTCCCAGCCAGTTCCTGCCGAGCAGTATGGGACCATCGCCCGGTACCACCCAGAGTGGTAGCTTGTGCACCGCTCCATCGTAGGAGATCTTTACGATAGCACTGCCGATTACAGGAATCAGTTCTTAGTTTCGTGCGAACTGGAGTTGAGACTGGCCTTGAGGCCTTGTTGCACCACAACCTTTCAAAAGTCTTTTTGCCCATGAAGGACTGGCTCGCGCCGTGTCCAGCTCCATTGACACCGGGAGTCCATTTAGTTCAACGTTCAGCATTATCGGGGGACAATTTGTGGTGAATATGTGCACCCCATGTACCTTTTCCTCCTTGGTCTGAGGCTCTCATTCGTTGTGATCCTCTGTGGATCTGTCCTCCTCTGCAACATGGCGGTCTGCAGGATTTGCAGCTCGCCTGCACACTCAGAGGTGTCCCATTGTTCCACAGACCTTACAAAATGTACCCTTTGAAAGGGCGTGAATGGAAACGATCACCCCCGCAGCGCCAACATCACCCTTGATGGTGGACTCTGAGTCATCTGTGGACGTGCAGCTGTGGGTATGTGTGACCTGCCCGGTTTGTTACGATTCGAAAACAACATCACTTTGTTCACAGTACTTGTAGCAGCACTTGTGTGCTGAGAGATTTACTTCGTATTGTCACTCGTGGCAATGAACGCCTGGGCTATCGCTATGGCCTTACTCAAGGTTGGGGTCGCTACAGTCAAAAGTTTGCCAAGTATGGCTTCGTGCCCAATGCCAAGTACGAAAAAGTCTCTGAACATATGCTCCAAATTCGCAATGTCCTGCAAGGCATCTTAGCTCGGCGACATAACTCGCCACTTCCTGGCCTTCAGACCTTTTGTAGGTGTAGAACCGGTACCTCTCCATCAGAACGCTTTCCTTTGGATTCAAATGCTCTCGGACCAGTGTGCACAAATTGTTGTATGATTTCTCCGTGGGTTTCACTAGAGTGAGCAGATTCTTCATGAGGCCATACGTTGGTGCCCCACAGACGGTGAGGAGGATCGCCCTTCGTTTGGCAGCATTCTCTTCCCATCTAGCTTGTTGGCCACGAAGTATTGATCGAATTGCTCCACAAAAGTTTCCCAATCATCTCCCTCTGAGATTTTCTCCAGGATGCCTACTGTTCTCTGCATCTTTGGGTTCTTTATCTGTATCTCGTCGCCAGTTATGTATGGAGAAACGCTGTGAGCTCAAAGTAAAGTGTGACCGTTGTCTTTTATTGCAGGTCTCCATAAGAACATAAGAATTAGGAACAGGAGTAGGCCATCTAGCCCCTCGAGCCTGCTCCGCCATTCAATAAGATCATGGCTGATCTGGCCGTGGACTCAACTCCACTTACCCGCCCTCTCCCCGTAACCCTTAATTCCCTTATTGGTTAAAAATCTATCTATCTATCTGTGACTTGAATACATTCAATGAGCTAGCCTCAATTGCTTCCTTGGGCAGAAAATTCCACAGATTCACAACCCTCTGGGAGAAGAAATTCCTTCTCAACTCGGTTTTAAATTGGCTCCCCTGTATTTTGAGGCTGTGCCCCCTAGTTCTAGTCTCCCCTACCAGTGGAAACAACCTCTCTGCCTCTATCTTGTCTATCCTTTTCATGATTTTAAATGTTTCTATAAGATCACCCCTCATCCTTCTGAACTCCAACGAGTAAACATAGAAACATAGAAAATAGGTGCAGGAGTAGGCCATTCGGCCCTTCGAGCCTGCACCACCATTCAATAAGATCATGGCTGATCATTCCCTCAGTACCCCTTTCCTGCTTTCTCTCCATACCCCTTGATCCCCTTAGCCGCAAGAGCCATCTCTAACTCCCTCTTGAATATATCCAATGAACTGGCATCAACAACTCTCTGCGGCAGGGAATTCCACAGGTTAACAACTCCCTGATTGAAGAAGTTTCTCCTCATCTCAGTTTTAAATTGCCCACCCCTTATCCTAAGACTGTGTCCCCTGGTTCTGGACCTCCTCAACATCAGGAACAATCTACCCGCATCTAACCTGTCCCGTCCCGTCAGAATCTTGTGTGTTTCCACGAGATCCCCTCTCATCCCTCCAAACTCCAGTGTATAAAGGCCCAGTTGATCCAGTCTCACCTCAGTCAGACCCAGTTTACTCAAGCTATCATCATAAGGTAACCCCATCATCTCCGGAATCAGCCTAGTGAATCGTCTCTGTACCCCCTCCAAAGCCAGTATATCCTTCCTTAAGTAAGGTGACCAAAACTGCACGCAGTACTCCAGGTGCGGCCTTACCAATACCCTATACAGTTGCAGCAGGATCTCCCTGCTTTTGTACTCCATCTCCAGAGTGCCTCTCCAACCTGTGAGGCCTCCTTAAATACCTGTGCTCCCAAGGGATTATGGGATCCCTTGGGACTCCAGGGGATGAGCCCTCTGGTGGCTGTACAGAGCTTACATATATAACACTATTCTTTTGTGTTTCATGCCCAAGTATCCCCAGGTCCCGCTGTACTGTAGTACTTTGCAATCTTTCTCCATTTAAATAATAACTTGCTCTTTGATTTTTTTCTGCCATAGTGCATGATCACACTTTCCAACATTATACTCCATCTGCTGAATTTTTACCCACTCACTTAATCTGTCTGTCCTTTTGCAGATTTTTTTGTGTCCTTCTCACACGTTGCTTTTCCTCCCATCTTTGTATCATCAGCAAACTTGGCTACGTTACACTCGGTCCCTTCTTCCAAGTCGTTAATATAGATTGTAAATAGTTGGGGTCTCAGCACTGATCCTCGTAGCACCCCACTAGTTGCTGGTTGCCAACCAGAGAATGACCCATTTATCCCGACTCTCTCTTTTCTGTTAGTTAGCCAATCCTCTATCCATGCTAATATATTACCCCAACCCTGTGAATTGTTCTAATTTGATATGTTCGTTGACCAAATGTTTTGGATTATTTCTTGTTTTGGTTGCAGATTATTGTCAGAGAGTTCCTGTGTTAAGAACGGTCTTTTCTAAAAAAAATTTGTATTCCATAAATAGTGTAAATCAAAAAGAAAGTAAATACTAGAGTAGCACATTTTGTGATCAGAAATGTAAAGCTAACCTGAGAGAATGGAAAGTTTATTTTAAAGAAGTTGAAGTAATCGAACCACCAAAAAACATTGTTTGGTAAAATTTCTATACATAGTCATTGAGTCATACAAGCCTTGTGGTATTTGTGTGTGATGTAAAATTTGACAGATCTTTGGACATTATTTTGTCCTTCTGCGATACAGCAATCGATGCAATCAACTTCAATAAAAAAAGCAGAAAATGCGTTTAACAGAGAGCAGGTCAGGTAGCATTAGTGGAGAGAAGTACAAAAGTTAATGTTTTGAATGTGGACCCTTGTGCAAAACTGCTTTGAAAGGTCCGTCCTTGAAACGTTAACTCATCTATTTTTACTACAGATGCTGTATGATTGGAAGTGTTTCTAGCATTTTCTGTTTTTTTCAGTGTTTGCAGATTTTTGCTTTATGTTTATATCAATCAAATTCTAATGCTGTTACAGAAGAAAAAAAATTGCTTTCATATTAGCACCTTTCACAACCCCAGGATGTTCCAAAAGCACATACCAGCCAATTTTGAAGTAGTCATTGTTGTACTGTTGGGAACTGCAGCAGCCAATTTATGCACCGCAAGGTAACTCAAACAACAATGAGGCAAGTGTCCAGACCATCTATTTTAGAAATGTAAGCCTTTATTAGCTTTACTTCCCATAAGTTTGTAACTGTTACCAACTGCTGCTTGTCTGTTAATATCATGAAATGTAATTTTAGTGGTTGTGTGGTAACATTTCAGTTTGAGCTTCGGTACCTATGTAGTCCACGTGCTAGTCAGCCTTTTGATAACAAAGTAGGAAATTGGTAGCTTTTAATGTTTCATAGCTTTTACATGATAAATTAAATTTTCAGATGCATTCAAAAGCTTCATCTTGTAAATTATTTTATTCCTAAATGTCTTTCTATAGGTCTTAGAAACCATCCCAGAGGGTCTGGGGTGACCAATCCCAGATTATTGACAACACTGCATTTCAATGGCTACTGAGAAGGACTGTGTTGGTTTTGTAATTTTTAAAAAACCTTTCCCCATGCAAAGTGCTAGGATGACATTCGGCACCTTTTACTGTTAGTACAGGTATCATTCTGATATTGTTTGGGGCATTGGGGTGCAAACCCATGTTTGCACATTAAGATGCACAGTGTGTTGGAGCTTCAAAGTGAAGTGCCACATACTTCTGTAAAATTGGTATGTGTTAAACAGTACAGTATCAGTATTCTGTTCTAATCTGTAATGGTGCAAGCCTTGGCTCACTGGTAACATTCTTGCCTCTGATTCAGAGGTTGTAGGTTCGAGCACCACTCCAGAGATTTAAAGACAATTGGGCTAGAATTTCCTAACAACCCACCAGCGCCCGATTGCTACTCAAAAGACCGCTAGGATTTCCAAGATTATCGCCGGCGCAAACTTCCCCATCCCCCAAAAACAAGAGAAAAATCCACCCAGCGAAAAAAAATGGGCGTTGCACCCCAATTCTCGGCGATAGAGTGAAATTTAGGGTTGATTGGATGGTTCCTAAAGAAAATGGGTGATAAGTAAAAAATTCACTGAAAGTTTACCCTGAGGCTGCAGGTTGGGCCTAGGAGGAGAAAAATACTAAATATTTTTTCAAAAATCAGAACATAAAAAAAATTCATAAAAACATTCTCAAGACCCTTGTAACCTAAATCACCAACAGAATTTTAAAATAATGAGTAAAAAAACAATTACTAACCTTTTTCTTGCAGAGCTAATCGCCTACCACCCGGCTCCGCTGATTTTCGTGGGCGTTTTTTTTCATACTTGCCTACGGGTCACTGCTGAGCCAAATATCGCACCAGGGGACCTGAGGACTGTGTACGCCGGCGGTCCCCTCGCCAGCGGTACCTCGAAACCACCAGTGTAACTTAGCTGGGCAATTTCTCGCCGACCTGGTTATCGCCCCCCACAATGGCCAATACCGCCCAGAAACCGGTCAGTAAGACAATACAATTTCTAGCCCAGTGACCTTGAAGCGATTGTGCAATCTGTGTAGTGAGAAGTTTGCCTTTTTCGACGCGCAAGTGATTTCGGTGCCGTATAATGGAGATCCCCTAGTGCAATCCTAGCTCTGGTGTCAACAAGCTATCAGTAGCCAATCGCATTGCAAAACTCAGACCAGAAAATAGGAAATGAGAACCTCCTCGAAGGCCAGCAAATGGGCACAATTAGCGGAAACTCGCCATATTGATTAATTTGATTTAGGGGTGGAGCCAGTTTTGTGGGCACAGCCAGCTTCCAGCACAATGATTTTTGAACCAGCGCAAAGGATCGTGGTGGTTTGCAATGGATGTAATTTACGCTTGAAATTCCTCAAGCTTTTATTTGGATAATTTTCGGGCAAATTGCGCTGAAGAAAACAGCGCATCCCAACAGAAACTCCAGGCCATAATCTAGCTTGACCCTTCAGTGGAGCACTGAGGGAGCAGTGCACTGTCAGGGTTGCTGTCTTTTGAATGAGACGTTAAACCAAAGCCCCCCATCTGCGCTCTCAGATGTAAGAAAGAGATCCCATGGGACTATTGAAAGAAGAGTAGGGCAGTTCTCCCAGTGTCCTGGCCAATACTTATCCCTCAACCAACATCACTAAAAGAGTATCTGGTCACTTATCTCATTGCTGTTGTGGGACATTGCTTTATGCAAATTGGCTGCTGAGGTTCCCTCCATTAGATAAGTGACTGCACTGAAAAATAAAAGTACTTTATTGGCAGTGAAACATTTTGGGATGTCTTGAAGTTGTGAAAGGCACTATATAGATATAAGTTTTTAATTTAATAACGCAGCGGCGACTCTGTTCATGCTCCAATTAAAATGAAATTGGGTCCTTTTGACAAAATAGGACCAAATTTGCATAATTTCATGAGGCCCCGACCTTATTTTAGGCAGGCAAACCATCTGCCTGCGGAACCCTGCAGGTTAAAATCTGCAACATTGGGAAAGGATTGAGTTATAAGTGAGTAAGTAACTTCTTCGTTTTTAACTCTCCACCTGCCTGCCCTGTTTCAACTGGGCGGGTTGGATTAAATTCGACCCTAGAGTGTCTTTCAGCAATTTTATTTGGGGGAAAATAACGCGAAGAAATGAGTTAAAGTATGAAAACAAACCAGAAGGTTCTAATTATCACCTGTATCATTAATAATGAGAACATTTACATTTTGTCAGTTGGTAGCACACTCAACTCTGAGTCAGAAGTTGTGGGTTCAAGTTGCACTCTAGAGACTGGAGCATAAAAATCTAGGCTGACACTCCAGTGCAGTATTGAGGGAGTGCTGCACTGTTGGAGGTGCCGTCTTTCGATGAGACATTTGATCTCAGGTGGACGTAAAAGATCCCATGGCACTATTTTGAAGAGTAGGAGAATTATCCCTGGTGTACTGGCTAATATTTAATCCCTTAATCAACATCACTAAAAAAAAAACATTATCTCGTCATTATCACATTGCTCTTTGTAGGAGCTGACTGTGTGCAAATTGGCTGCCGTGTTTACTACATTACCACAGTAACTACACCTCAATAAAAGTACTTTAGTTGCTGTAAAGCGTTTTGGGACGTCCAGTGATTATGAATGGCGCTATATAAATGCAAATCTTTTTCTTTATTTACTTGCAGTTGAGAGAGACAGACAGACACAGACATATGTCCAGGAAGCAATAACAAAGCATCAACTTCCTTAGAAATTCACTGAGTGCTGCAGGACATGGGATTTCCCATGCCCCTCTCTGACAGCAGGACTGCACCAGCAGTCATGCATCATAATACCACTTGTACCAAACCTCGGGTTCACCTTCCAGCATTTGGTCAAACCCTTGGTTCTCACTCCGCAGTGATGACAAATCAAGCGATCTCCGACCCCAACCCACTCTATTTTGACAAACTCCAGGACCCTCACTTCAGACCTGCCAAACCCCAGGACCATCCCCCGATGTTACCTAACTCATGACTGCCACTAGTGGAGCTAAACCTCATTGCCCTTCCCTAGCACTGCTAAGTACCAGATATTTACTTCAAACTGTGCATCTTGCCTGCCATCTTATTCATTTTCTACATTTAATTTTTATCCCTGACCATTAAAGTGAAGGATATAAAAATTACATAACATAGAAAATAGGTGCAGGAGTAGGCCATTCGAGCCTGAACTACCATTCAATGAGTTCATGGCTGAACATGCAACTTCAGTACCACATTCCTGCTTTCTTGCCATACCCCTTGATCCCCCTAGGTAGTAAGGACTACATTGAACTCCTTTTTGAATATATTTAGTGAATTGGCCTCAACAACTTTGTGGTAGAGAATTCCACAGGTTCACCACTCTCTGGGTGAAGAAGTTTCTCTTCATCTCGGTCCTAAATGGCTTAGCCCTTATCCTTAGACTGTGACCCCTGGTTCTGGACTTCCCAAACATTGGTAACATTCTTCCTGCATCTAACCTGTCTAAACACATCAGAATTTTAAACGTTTCTATGAGATGCCCTCTCATTCTTCTGAACTCCAGTGACTACAAGCCCAGTTGATCCAGTCTTTCTTGACATGTCATTCCCGCCATCCCAGGAATCAGTCTGGTGAACCTTCGCTGCACTCACTCAATAGCAAGAATATCCTTCCTCAAGTTAGGAGACCAAAACTGTACACAATACTCCAGGTGTGGCCTCACCAAGGCCCTGTACAACTGTGGTAACACCTCCCTGCCCCTGTACTCAAATCCCCTCGCTATGAAGGCCAACATGCCATTTGCCACCATAACCGCCTGCTGTACCTGCATGCCAACCTTCAATGACTGATGTACCATGACACCCAGGTCCCGTTGCACCTCCCCTTTTCCTAATCTGTCACCATTCAGATAATAGTCTGTCTCTGTTTTTAACCACCAAAGTGGATAATCTCACATTTATCCACATTATACTTCATCTGCCATGCATTTGCCCACTCACCTAACCTATCCAAGTCGCTCTGCAGCCTCATAGCATCCTCCTCACAGCTCACACTGCCACCCAACTTAGTGTCATCTGCAAATTTGGAGATACTAAATTTAATCCCCTTGTCTAAATTATTAATGTACAATGTAAACAGCTGGGGCCCCAGCACAGAACCTTTCGGTACCCCACTAGTCACTGCCTGCCATTCTGAAAAGAATCCATTTACTCCTACTCTTGGCTTCCTGTCTGACAACCAGTTCTCAATCCACGTCAGCACACTACCCCCAATCCCATGTGCTTTAACTTTGCACATTAATCTCTTGTGTGGGACCTTGTCGAAAGCCTTCTGAAAGTCCAAATACACCACATCAACTGGTTCTCCCATGTCCACTCTACTGGAAACATCCTCAAAAATTCTAGAAGATTTGTCAAGCATGATTTCCCTTTCACAAATCCATGCTGACTTGGACCTATCATGTCACCCCTTTCCAAATGCGCTGCTATGACATCCTTAATAATTGATTCCATCATTTTACCCACTACTGATGTCAGGCTGACCGGTCTATAATTCCCTGTTTTCTCTCTCCCTCCTTTTTTTAAAAAAAAAAAGTGGGGTTACATTGGCTGCCCTCCACTCGATAGGAACTGATCCAGAGTCAATGGAATGTTGGAAAATGACCATCAATGCATCCGCTATTTCCAAGGCCACCTTCCTAAGTACTCTGGGATGCAGTCCATCAGGCCCTGGGGATTTATCGGCCTTCAATCCCATCAATTTCCCCAACACAATTTCCTGACTAATAAGGATTTCCCTCAGTTCCTCCTCCTTACTAGACCCTCTGAGCCCTTTTATATCCGGAAGGTTGTTTGTGTCCTCCTTAGTGAATACCGAACCAAAGTACTTGTTCAATTGGTCTGCAATTTCTTTGTTCCCCGTTATGACTTCCCCTGATTCTGACTGCAGAGGACCTACGTTTGTCTTTACTAACCTTTTTCTCTTTACATATCTATAGAAGCTTTTGCAGTCCGTCTTAATGTTCCCTGCAAGCTTCCTCTCGTACTCTATTTTCCCTACCCTAATCAAACCCTTTGTCCTCCTCTGCGGAGTTCTAAATTTCTCCCAGTCCCCGGGTTCACTGCTATTTCTGGCCAATTTGTATGCCAGTTCCTTGGCTTTAATAATATCCCTGATTTCCCTTGAGAGCCACGGTTGAGCCACCTTCCCTTTTTTATTTTTACACCAGACAGGGATGTACAATTGTTGTAGTTCATCCATGCGGTCTCTAAATGTCTGCCATTGCCCATCCACAGTCAACCCCTTAAGTATCATTCGCCAATCTATCCTAGCCAATTCACGCCTCATACCTTCAAAGTTACCCTTCTTTAAGTTCTGGACCATGGTCTCTGAATTAACGGTTTCATTCTCCATCCTAAATGTAGAATTCCACCATATTATGGTCACTCTTTCCCAAGGGGCCTCACACAGCGAGATTGCTAATTAATCCTCTCATTATACAACACCCAGTCTAAGATGGCCTCCCCCTAGTTGGTTCCTCGACATATCGGTCTAGAAAACCATCCCTTATGCACTCCAGGAAATCTTCCTCCACTGTATTGCTTCCAGTTTGGTTAGCCCAATCTATATGCATATTAAAGTCACCCATGATAACTGCTGCACCTTTATTGCATGCACCCCTAATTTCCTGTTTGATGCCCTCCCCAACATCACTACTACTGTTTGGAGGTCTGTACACAACTCCCACTTACATTTTTTGCCCTTTGGTGTTCTGCAGCTGTTAATACAGATTCTTTTCCCTCAATCTGGTTCAGCGAATTCACTGAGTCAAACACCGTAGCCGCTTATAACAAAGCAGTCTTTATTAATTGTTTCACCGGCCGGGACTTCTCAGAACGAAGGATTGCTCTCCCTTTTGAGTGCACTCACTCCCTACGGACAAGTCACGTTACAATGTAGGGCCGCAACAGTTATACATTTCCAGTACATGATACAATTTGAGTGACAGTCATTTCACCCTATCCCCTTATGATCCCTCCTTCCCTTTGTCCACTCATGAGCCGATATCTGGCCCTCCTGGCCCAATTAGGTATGGGCTGTAGTTATGTGTAGCAGCAATTGTTCAACTGTTTTTATACAGAGCCTTTCTTTCCCTTGTTAATGTTTCAAGTTTACTGGTGTGACTAGTAAGACCTTGGGCCAGTCTGTTATTTGTGCCAATGTTGTAACATTTGCAGTCTGACATTCTTAAGGCTATTCTTCCATGAATCCTTTGTTCAATTCACTGTCTGTATACATTTTCCCACATTCTCAACTTCACTGTCTCTGTACATTTTCCCACATTCTCACAGCTCTACCCATATAGATTCCACATCATCCAAGCTAATGTCGTCCTAACTATTGCATTAATCTCCTCTTTAATCAACAATGCTACCCCACCTCCTTTTCCTTTTATTCTATCCTTCCTGAATGTTGAATACCCTTGGATGTTGAGTTCCCAGCCCTGATCATCCTGGAGCCACGTCTCTGTAATCCCAATCACACCATATCTGTTCACATCTATTTGCACAGTTAATTCATCCACCTTATTACAGATACTCCTTGCATTAAGACACAAAGCCTTCAGGCTTGTTTTTTTAACACCCCTTGTCCTTTTAGAATTATGATGTAGTGTGGCCCTTTTTGTTTCTTGCCTTTGTTTACTTGGCCTTCCACTATTTGCTTTTTACCTTTCTACCATCTGTTTCTGACTCCATATTACTTCGCCCTATCTCGCTGCATAGGTTCCCATCCCCCTGCCATATTAGTTTAAACACTTCTGAACTGCATTAGCAAATGTTACCCCTCGGAGATCAGTTCCAGTCCTGCCCAAGTGCAGACCATCCCTTTTGTACAGGTCCCACTTCCCCCAGAACTGGTTCCAATGTCCCAGGAATTTGAATCCCTCCCTCTTGCACCACTGCTCAAGCCACGTATTTATTCTAACTATTCTGCTCCCTCCACTCTGATTAGCACGTGGCACTGGTAGCAATCCAGAGATTACTACCCTTGAGGTCCTACTTTTTAAAATTTAACTCCGAGCTCCCTACATTCAGCTTGTAGGACCTCTTCCCGCTTCTTACCTATATCGTTGGTACCTACATGTACCACGACAACTGGCTGTTCACCCTCCCTCTCCAGAATGCTCTGCAGCCGCCCCGAGACATCCTTGACCCTTGCACCAGGGAGGCAACATACCATCCTGGAGTCTCGGTTGCGGTTGCAGAAACTCCTATCTATTCCCCTTACAAGCAAGTCCCCTATCACTATAGCTCTCCCACTCTTTTTCCCACCCTTCTGTGCAACAGAGCCACCCACAGTGCCATGAACCTGGCTGCTGGTGCCTTCCCCTGGCAAGTCATCTCCAACAGTATCCAAAACGGTGTATCTGTTTTGGAGGGAGATGACCACAGGGGACTCCTGCACTACCTTCCTGCACTTGCCTTGTCTCTTGGTCACCCATTCACTATCTGTCCTAACCCTTACCTGCAGTGTGACCAACTCACTAAATGTGCTAGCCACAACATTCTCAGCATCACGCATGCTCCAGAGTGAGTCCATCCGCAGCTCCAGTGCCGTCATGCAGTCTGTCAGGAGCTGCAGCTGCACACACTTCCCGCACACATAGTAGTCAGGGACACTGGAAGCGTCCCTGACTTCCCACTTTAGCACAGGAGGAGCATGACATGGGTCCGAGCTGTCCTGCCATGACTTAACCCTTAAATTAATTTACTTACTAAAATTTACTTAAACACCAAACAGCTATTTAGCAGTTTGCTGCCAATTAAACCAATCTAAAAGTCAGTCTAAAAGAGAGTTATACTTACCAGGCAAACAGCCAACCACTTACCAGCTTGGCTGTGTCATCACCTCTCGATTTCGCACCCCTCTATCTTTGTCTGCAACTGGTTGGGCTGGTCTCTGGGCCTCTGTCTCCTACTCTCACACTCCTTATCAGCTTCTCTCGTGTCAGGAAAAACAAGACAAAACAGCACCTGCCACCCCCGCTTACCCGAACTCACCCACTTACCAAACTCACAAATGCTACTCAATGCTGTTGCACTCTGTGCTCTGCACGAGCTGCCTCTTTTTAAACTGTATCTAGGTCAGATGACTCACTATTGGTCAGTCGTTTACAGAACTGGTTTTAACTAGCTGCTAATTGCCTCCTACTGGAGAGTTACCTTGTTTTTCTCTGCCTGAACCTGAAAGATTCACAACTATTTAACTTTTCCCCTTTAAATTAAACTGCTACTTACTTAGAAGCTACTGGCAATTGCCACTAACAATTTACTCCAGCCTCCAAATGGTTTAAAGAGAATAACCCTAAAAACTCACCCACTTACCAAACTCACAAATGCCACTCTATGCAACTTTTTAAACCATTTGGAGGCTGGAGTAAATTGTTAGTGGCAATTGGTAAAGGCAGTTACAGTTTTTACTGAATATTGGCTGAATTGTGGAATTCAATCTCCAAAGCACCAGTAAAAATCCCAGAATACCGTTTAATAAAAATGGAATTTGATATATTTATTCATTATAAATCAATGCTTATGATAGTTCCTAAATAACTTCCCATTGAATAAAACAGCAAATCCTCTGACTTACTGAGAAATGCCACGGGAGGTACACAGTCACAGAACAGGGCTATATGATTGTATAATACTCCAAAAACATAAGTATTATTAGAAATACATTCCCTTTCCTGTATAAGAATGGTACAATTAATAATATAGGCTGTTTTGAGATTTGTAAAATTTTAAGTTTTTTTTGAAAGTGACGTTTAACACTTCCCTACTCAAATTTGTTCTACATTCCCCACAGTTATTTTAAGTTCAGATGGACAGCTCAATTGAACAAATATTGAAGGGATATGATACTGCATTTTGTGTTTACCTGATTTCAAATGGAAAAGTATAACAATACTTTACTGAGTCGAGTCTTGATAGTATATTAAAGTGTTAGTTTTTTTTTCAATTTGAGTTTTGGTTTTTAAAAAAGCATCTTTTTTTTTGTACTTTGACATTGATGCAGTGCAAGTTTTCCCAAATGGTCAACATATGGGCGCTGAAGTCAAGTTTGTAGAGCAGCTGTTCCTGGTTGTTCCATGAATAGTCTGACCAAGTATTTTCCTTCTCCAGAACCTTTTTTAACCAGCGCTTTTTTTAACTGCAGTACACCGGTTGAGTTTAAAAAAAAAAATGGGATTATTACAGTATCTGTTAAGTGATTTAGGTAATGCTGGCTTTTCATCCTCTTTTCCTCTTCTGACCTTAAATAAAAACACACAAATATTCCTTTGTAAGAGACCAATGGGGCTAGAAATTTGGATCTTGGCAATAATTGTATTTTTTTCGCCAAAATTATCACTGAGACCGTAAATTCAATGTTTAATATGCACAGCGGTAAAAATCGGCGTTGCAGGAGGATTCGCGGCGCAAACCATGATCCTCGCTAACTTTAGTCCGAGGCAGATACTGCTGCGAGTTGAGCCTAGGGAAGGCAGAAAAACACGTGAAAATAAATTTTAAAAAAGAAAAAAAAAAATTCACTAAACATTTACAAGTCACTTATCTGGCGAAGAGCTGCAAAATAATTAAAAGATAAAAACTTTAACTTGCCTTTTTTGCAGGTCTTCATACTTGCCGCTGATCCAAGGGCTGCAACGCAGCTTTTTCTGTGGCGATTTTTTTTGTCCTAAATACGGGTATGCTCAGAGCCAAATTTTTGGCGAAAACGATATTTCGAGTCTTTCACGGCGGCGCTCCTCTCTCCAGTGGTATTTGAAAAGTGTGGCACAGAACTTCTCCGAACTTTCCGCTGATCGGGTTTTCGCCAAAAAAGGTGAAATAGCACCAAAAACCCAGTTGCAAATTCGCCGAATTTCTAGGCCAATGGGCATTAACCAGGGTCTTTTCCCTTTCCTGCTTTTTTCCAAGGAAAGTCCTCCTTACTCCTTTTGGATCAGTGCCTGCTATTTTCCCTCCGACAGACAAGCTTAGATTGGGATCTCAGTGACTTAAGAAATTCAAGGTGAAAATGCTTATATTACTCAATGATGCTGAACATAGTTAGCTAATTGCTGCACCTAAAAAATCTGCATCAGAATGAAGGAAAGAATGGTGGAAAGCAACTGAAGGAGTTGCAAAGGATTGTTGGAACAATCCTGGGATGAGTCACAAAAGAAAAATGGTCATATAGCTTTGAAATATTTGCATACATCTCTAGAGGCAGACTGTAGATCAACAAATTTACATCTGTGGTTGGGGTGTGCACTGTATAGCTAAATTGCCTTACCTTACTGAAAATGGACACGAAGGGGCAGAAATTGCCTTCCAACTAAGTGTAGGCGCACTCATCGTTCTTTGATTTTGTTCCGCCCCAATCCATGGGACGAGGATCAACCGATATTCAGGTCTTGTATTTTTTTTCCGGTCGGGGCGGATGTCGGGTCAGCTGCGGGGTGGAAGTGCTGATGGGTTGGGTAAGCCGATGCAAGGATTCATCAGCGCACGCTGATGACATCAGTGCGATGTGGACGTGCTGTGTCGCGCTGATGCGTCACAACGTCCCTTGCCTTCAGTTAAAGGAGAAGGCCGTGCGAGCTATGCATGGGGTTTAGTTAGGCCCACTGGGCCACCAGGGAGGGTTTCGGCCGGGCCAGTGGCCCGGTACCTAAGAGGGGGTGCCAGACGTCTCGTTAGTGGCCCAGCCGAACCCGTGGCCACCATTATCGGGCCAACGAATCAGCTGACAAAATAAAATGTAGGTGCTGGCAATGCAGGGGAATGCTGTTGGGGGCACCAAGCGGTGGCTGATCCGCTCCTGTGGGGCAATTTCCCATGCAGGTCGGAAAGGGGGTCGGCACGTGCCCGACGGGGTGGCAGCACGGGTGGCGCGGAAACCCATTCCTGCCGATCCCGGCCCGGGGGCAATATAGGATGGGTCAGCTCATCCGTCTGCCCCCGGTTGGTAAGGCCTATCCGCTCCATTACCGCCTCTTGGAGCTTAAGGAAGGGGGCAATTTCAGCCACTCTGTGTCCTAGTTAGTATTTTCCATTTATTTTGGAAGCATTTCTACCAATTTTGCATTTTCTACTAAAATTAATATGAAAAATCTACAATAAGGCCTTTGAAGAAATGTAATTATTACTCTTTAGTATGTGCCATGTATGCAATAGATGCTGAGCAAACCATATAGGATCTTGTACCTTTGTGGCTGTAGTAGAAAAACAAAATGTACGTATTTAGTTGTGGTTTAGCAATTTTCTTTCGAGTTGAACAAAACACATGCACATTCTGTCACTCTTTAATTTAGGTTTTGTTCCTGAGATCATTCATGCTTTTGCAAAATGGTAGGTCAGAAGGTTTCAGGATGTCCTATTACCATAATATACAATAACCCTCGATGGTAAACTTGGGTATATATGGTGGAAATCTGAATTTAAAAACAAAGTTCTGTTCGTATACAACAGGTCCATCTGCATCTGAAAAGAGAGAAGGAATTGGCTCCATTTTGCATAGGTCATAATGGTGAGGCTAACAGCGCTCACTATTATAATGGAGTAAATCTGGATCCGCACATGTGCAGTTATGCATTCAGGAGGAAGTGAATTTCGAATGGTGTGATAAGTGATAATTACTGCCAAACCACTTCTCTGGCCCTGCCAATTTAATTTTACAAGTGTGGAGTCTCATTCCTTCAGAAGTGAATTGGTGTTGGAGATTTAAAAAAAAAACTTCAGGTACCACATAAAAGGTAGTTACGCAAGGTGAGGACAGGATAGAGAATTGATTAACGGACAGAAAACGGAGTAGGGATAAACGGGTCATTTTCAGGTTGGTAGGCTGTAACTAGTGGGGTGCTGCAAGGATCAATGCTTGGGCCTCAACTATTTACAATCTATTTTAATGATGTAGATGATGCATCTAAGTGCCCCACTGGACCAAGACCTAGCTCTGCCAAGCCTGTGTGGTGGCTGGTGTGCAATGGCCACCACACGTTAAAAAAAATCCACGCACAGGCATCTCCCACCCTTCGAGATTTAGCTTGGGACCTGGAATATTAGGTCCTTCATTGAAACACCTCTGAACCTTTTGATGTGGAAGCAAGTCATCCTCGATTCGAGGGACTGCCTGTGATGATGATGATCCAAGTTTGCTGACAGTACTAGGTAGGAAAGTAAGGTGGGAAAGTAAGCTGTGAGGGCAACACAAAGAGCCTGCAAAGGGATATAGACAGGTTAAGTGAGTGGGCAATAAGGTGGCAGATGGAGTGTAATGAGGGAAAATGTGAGGTTATTCAGTTTGGTAGGAAGAATAGGAAATCAATATTTTTTAAATGGTGAGGAACTGTTAATTGTTGATGTTCAGAGATTTAGTACAAGAAACACAGAATACAAGAAGCAATTAGGAAGGCAAATTGCATGTTGACCTTTATTGCAAGAGGGTTGGAGTACAAGAGTAAGGAACTCTTGCCACAATTGTACAGGGCTTTGGTAAGACTACACCTGGAATATTGTACACAGTTTTGGTCTCATCTAAGGAAGGATATACTTGCCTTGGAGGTGGTCCAACAAAGGTTCACTTGATTGATACCTGGGTTGTCCAATAAGGAGAGATTGAGTAGATTGGGCCTATATTCTCTGAAGTTTTGAAGAATGAGAAATGATCTCATTGAAACATATAAGATTTTGAGGGGGATTGATATGATAGATGCTGAGAGGTTGTTTCCCCTGGCTGGAGAGTCTAGAACTAGGAGACTATCTCAGGATAAGGGGACGGCCTTTTAAGATTGAGATAAGAAATTTCTTCATCCAGAGGGTTGTGAATCTTTGGAATTCTCTGCCCCAGAGGGCTGTGGATGCTGAGTCATTGAGTATATTCAAGGCTTAGATAGATAGTTTTTTAGGGCCCAAATTTGGCCCTCCGGTTTTTTCGGTGTACCGACTTTCTGCTCCCAAAACGGCGCCGAAAATGTAGCTCCGTATTCTCCCCGGTCCGTGGACCGTCCTAGTGCTTGGTGTGGCGTGGCAATCACAGTGGGGGGCGGAACTAGGGCCGTGCTGCTGAAAGAGTGCCGGCAGGGAGGGCGGGGCTCGGGCCCAGCATCTGTAACAGTGCCGGCAGCATTGCGCACGCGCATTGGAGCGTTCGCGCATGCGCAATCGACCATTTTTAAAGGGAAAGCCTCATTGATTTTTGGTGTCTGAAGGAGTGCTGTGAGGAGTACTGTGGAAGAAATCAGCTGCTGGAATCAGTGAGTGCTCTGTGTTGCGGCTAAACTTCCAGAAGGAGTGCTGCATAGGTGAAAATCATTGCTGCATGCAAAATAAGGACTGTGTGTTTTGAAAAATCACTGAGTGTCAATTCAATACAGCAATGCAACAACGTGCATCAAGAACGAAGAATTTCTTGCATGACAAAGTAGAGATACTAGTTAATGTCATTGAGAACAGATAGTAGGAGCTGGATACCAGCAACAGAGGTCACATAGAAGTGCCACCCAAAGAAATGAAGAAACGCTGGAACTAAGTTGTAGAAGATTACTGTGCAGTGGTGACTACCACGAGATCTGGAAGCCAGTGTAAAAAGAAATGGCAGAGCCTTGGTCAAGTAGTTCGTGTAAGTAATATTTTCATTTTTCAATGGAATTGCAATTGTAAATGTGACCATCTGATATGTCCCACCCAGCAGAAAGACACCCTCTCTAAAAAGTTATATTTTCAGCTTTGCAGAAAAAATTGGCCCACAACAAAAGGGAAAGAACTCGAACAGGAGGAGGCCCGCCAAATCTGCACCAACTGAAACCCTTGGAAGAGAGGGTCCCTGCTTTGATGGGTCCGAGCTGGAGAAAAACAATCAGTACTGCACAAGCTGGGCCCACACGTGAGGGAGAGGGTAAGTCCTGAAAATTCATCGTGGCCCTTCAGATCAACCTGCTGCCTGGCCTGCTATGTGTGAGCCTACTCATGTCGCCCATCCTGCCCCCTCCTGTGCTGCTAACCATTTGACTGTTCTATTATATTTTGCAGAACCTGATGCCAATCATGAAGATCCAGAAGAAGGCGGACGAGCCAAACCAACTTTGGCGGTGGGGGAGTGGGCATGGAGATGTATGAAGGGGAGAATGTTGAACTTAATATGGTTGAGGCCATGGTACGGGACTTCGCGTTGCCAAACACTTCCATGAGTTTTGGTGCGACATTCTACGGTTTCAGCCCGTCCCCGTCCATGTAAAGTGCTTTAAGTTCTGGTGCGACATTCCATGGTTTCCCAAGTTCCGAGGTTGAAGGTCCCAGTGGTGGTGGAATGCAGCACAGAACACCCAGGGCCCTATTGTCCCAGCTTGCGACTCGCAGTGCAAGTGGGATGCAGCATGGAATACCCAGTGCCCCACCAACTGAGGTTGCGCCTCCCAGTGCTGGTGGGATGCAGCATGGAATACCCAGTGCCCCACCGTCCCAGCCTGTGCCTCCCACTGGAGGGGTGCCGCGAGGCAGACCCAGGGCGAGGGGAAGGAGAAATCGACTACGCTCTCCTGAGATGTCGGGTGCAACAGATGTGGTTCAGATGATGGCATTGGGTGTGGAGACCAATGACATTACCCAATCACTTGTGCACACCGTCAGTGGGGTGGGTGATGAGGTAATGGGACTGTCGGGAGAAATAGCAGTAATGACACGGGAAATGAAGGAGGTAATTTCAGAGGTAGTAGGAACGACGGCACAGGCCATCGGGGAGGGAATGTCCGAGGCAGTGGAAATGACGGCACAGGCCATCAGGGAGGACATGTGTGAGGTAGCTGCTGCAATAAGGGAACACAGCCAGGCTAATCAACTGCCACTCCCACTGCAATTCTCACACCAGCCTCTCGAGACCCAAGCCGGGCTCCCCCCGCCACCCCACATCCCCATGAAGAAGTGCACATTCACCGAGATGTGGATGAGATGGGTGCAGCCTTTCTTTGCTGTTATTGTTGTTGTTGTTGATACTGTTGTAAGTTTTTTCAAATTTAAATTGTTTTGTAAGTTTTGTAACTTTACAAGTTTATAAATGATTTTAAAGAATTATTTTATTATACTAAAGTGAAGTACATTGTAAATTTTTCAATAAAATATATTTTATATTAAAACTGAATCATGTTCCATTAACTCAACACAACATTTAGGAACAACTGCAAAGAGTAAACATGTCCATGCGGACCAGTTGTCACTGAGCCCTCAGGCATCAGTAAAGCATTCACGGATGAGCTGCTGGTGCAAGGCTCGAGCAATCGTTAAAGGAGCACGATGGCCCACCCTCCTTTGCCGTTGTGCTCCGGCCTCAGGCATTTGCATGGTTTTCTGGTCGTCGTCGTTGTCGTCGTCCACCGCCACCACCTCCTGCTCGTCACCTGCATCTTCCAAATCATTATCATCAGGCACTCTCAACGCAGGTGGGTCGTCATCTTCCACAATCAGCTGCTGCTGCCTCATGATGGCTAAGTTATGCAGCATGCTACACACAACAGTGAACTGACCACCAATCTCAGGGGAATATTGCAAGTAGCCTCCGGAATGGTCCAGGCATTGGAAATGCTGTTTCAAAGATGCCAATGGTCCTCTCTATGATGCTGCGTGTCGTAATGTGCGACATGTAGTATTGATGGTCAGCTTCCGTCCAGGTTACGCGTAGGGGCATCATGAGCCAGGTGGCCAGGCTGTACCCTTTGTCTCCCATTAGCCAGCTCTGCCCTTCTGGCTGCTGTTCAAACATGTCCGATATAACGCTATCGCGTAGGATGAACGCATCATGGGTGATACCAGGGTATCTTGCATTGACTGACATGATGCGATGCATGTTGTCACACACGAGCTGCACATTAATGGAGTGGAAGCCTTTTCGATTCCTGAGCTGCTCGGCATCCTCCACAGGTGCTCTCAAGGGCGATGTGGGTACATTCAATGCAGCCCTGTACATTTGGAAAGCCAGCAATCCTTGAGAACCCCACAGTCCTGTCATGGATTGCTTGGGCGGTCATTGGGAACTTGATGAAGTCATTCCTCCGCATACAGTGCAGCCGTGACCTGGTGAATGGAGACATGTATTGCACGTTGAGAGATGGCGCACACATTCCCAGTTGTAACTTGAAACGATCCTGAGGCAGAGAAGGAAAGTGCAGCTGTAACATTCACTTCAACAGACAAGGCAGTCCACCTGCTGCTTCTCAGCTGTAAATCTGGTCTCAGCAACTCACAGATCTCACGGACAACTTCTCTGCGGAAACACAACCTTCTGACACAATCTGCATCACTCAGGTCCACGTACGAACGCCTGACTCGAGGTGGGTAAGGCCTCCTGCCCAGCAGCCTATGGGCTCTGATGTTCCTGATGTGATGAGCTCTTATCAATTCCTACGTAGCACAATGATGCCGAACCATTGCAAAAAAGCATTGCAAAATACTTAAAGTAAAAGTTAAACTTTCAAAGGTCAAAGAAGGTGAAAAATGGCAGCACAGCACTCTCCCTCCCCATCCAAGGTATGTATATGGACCACACCCAAAGGTCTTTTGTTTTCTACCGCTCCCCCCTTCAGTCATGTGACTTCTCTCTCCCTCCTCGTCTCTCCTCCCTCCCTGCAGCCTGTTGCAGCCTGGTTCGTTCCTGCAGCCTGTGTGTTCTGCTGAGCCCAGCCCCCCTTTAAGTTCCTTCCTGCAGCCTCCTTCTGCGAGCCCAGCCTGCAACCGCTTGCGTGTGTGACCAGTTCACTGCTTTCCTGCCCGGGCTTCCCACCCACCGCATCTATCCCCGGCCGAGTGGCGTTTCGCACGGGCCAGCCAGCACGGCCCGCCGGCTGGCTCCTGCAGCCTGTGTGTTCCCAGCCCCTCTTTAAGTTCCCTCCTGCAGCCTCCTTGTGCGAGCCCAGTCTGCTGCTGCTTGCATGTGTGGACAGTTCATTGCTCTCCCGCCCGGGCTTCCCACCCACTGCCCCTAGCCCTGGCCGAAGGGCTTGCCGGTGCGTTCTCCCGCCCCGAGCCTGTTAATACGGATTCTTTTCCCTCAATCTGATTCGGCGAATTCACTGAGTCGAACACCGTAGCCGCTTATAACAAAGCAGACTTTATTAAATGTTTCACCGGCCGGGACTTATCAGAACGAAGGAACGCTCTCCTTTTAGAGTGCACTCACTTCCCACGGACAAGTCCGGTTACAATGTAGGGGCGCAATGGTTATGCACTTTCGATACATGATACAATTGACTGACATTCAGTTCACCCTATCCTCTTATGATCCCTCCTTCCCTTTGTCCACTCATGAGCCGACATCTGGCCCTCCTGGCCCAATTAGGTATGGGCAAGTGGTTATGTGTAACAGCAACTGTTTTTACACAAAGAGCCTTTCTCACCCTTGTTGTTTCAAGTTTACTGGTGTGACTAGCAAGACCTTGAACAATCTGTTATTTGTGCCAATGTTGTAACATTTTCAGTCTGACATTCTTAATGCTATTCTTCCATGAATCCTTTGTTCACTTCACTGTCTCTATAAATTTTCCCACATTCTCAACTTCACTGTCTCTATACATTTTCCCACATTCTCAAGCCCTAGCCGAAGGGTTTACCGGTGCGATCTCCCACCCTACCCCTGGCCGAAGGGCTTGCCAGTGCGTTCTCCTGGACAAAGGGCTTGCCGGTGCGTTCTCCTCCCGCCCCTATTCCTGGCTGAGTACGAAGGTAGGACTTGAGTTTTATTTTTTTTTAAATTATTTATTATTGATGGTTTTTATGCTTCATGAATGTTGTTAAGAAGTTGTTTAGTGCTTTGCAAGGTCCTCTGTGCTTCCCTTCCTCCCCCTTACTCTGACTACCTGTGCTGATTTCTTAACATAGAAACATAGAAAATAGGTGCAGGAGTAGGCCATTCGGCCCTTATAGCCTGCACCGCCATTCAATGAGTTCAGGGCTGAACATGCAGCTTCAGTACCCCATTCCTGCTTTCTCGCCATACCCCTTGATCCCCCTAGTAGTAAGGACTTCATCTAACTCCTTTTTGAATATATTTAGTGAATTGGCCTCAACAACTTTCTGTGGTAGAGAACATCTCGGTCCTAAATGGCTTACCCCTTATCCTTAGACTGTGACCCCTGGTTCTGGACTTCCCCAACATTGGGAACATTCTTCCTGCATCTAACCTGTCTAAACCCATCAGAATTTTAAACATTTCTATGAGGTCCCCTCGCTTTCGTCTGAACTCCAGTGAATACAAGCCCAGTTGATCCAGTCTTTCTTGATAGATCAGTCCCGCCATCCCGGGAATCAGTCTGGTGAACCTTCGCTGCACTCCCTCAATAGCAAGAATGTCCTTCCTCAGGTTAGGAGACCAAAACTGTACACAATACTCCAGGTGTGGCCTCACCAAGACCCTGTACAACTGTAGCAACACCTCCCTGCCCCTGTACTCAAATCCCTTCGCTATGAACGCCAACATGCCATTTGCCACCATAACCGCCTGCTGTACCTGCATGCCAACCTTCAATGACTGATGTACCATGACACCCAGGTCTCGTTGCACCTCCCCTTTTCCTAATCTGTCACCATTCAGATAATAGTCTGTCTCTCTGTTTTTACCACCAAAGTGGATAACCTCACATTTATCCACATTATACTTCATCTGCCATGCATTTGCCCACTCACCTAACTTATCCAAGTCGCTCTCCAGCCTCATAGCATCCTCCTCGCAGCTCACACTGCCACCCAACTTGGTGTCATCCGCAAATTTGGAGATACTACATTTAATCCCCTCGTCTAAATCATTAATGTACAGTGTAAACAGCTGGGGCCCCAGCACAGAACCTTGCGGTACCCCACTAGTCACTGCCTGCCATTCTGAAAAGTACCCATTTACTCCTGCTCTTTGCTTCCTGTCTGACAACCAGTTCTCAATCCATGTCAGCACACTACCCCCAATCTCATGTGCTTTAACTTTGCACATTAATCTCTTGTGTGGGACCTTGTTGAAAGCCTTCTGAAAGTCCAAATATACCACATCAACTGGTTCTCCCTTGTCCACTCTACTGGAAACATCCTCAAAAAATTCCAGAAGATTTGTCAAGCATGATTTCCCTTTCACAAATCCATGCTGACTTGGACCTATCATGTGTCACCTCTTTCCAAATGCGCTGCTATGACATCCTTAATAATTGATTCCATCATTTTACCCACTACTGAGGTCAGGCTGACCAGTCTATAATTCCCTGTTTTCTCTCTCCCTCCTTTTTTAAAAAGTGGGGTTACATTTGCTACCCTCCACTCGATAGGAACTGATCCAGAGTCAATGGAATGTTGGAAAATGACTGTCAATGCATCCGCTATTTCCAAGGCCACCTCCTTAAGTACTCTGGGATGCAGTCCATTAGGCCCTGGGGATTTATCAGCCTTCAATCCCATCAATTTCCCCAACACAATTTCCCGACTAATAAGGATTTCCCTCCGTTCCTCCTCCTTGCTAGACCCTCTGACCCCTTTTATATCCGGAAGGTTGTTTGTGTCCTCCTTAGTGAATACCGAACCAAAGTACTTGTTCAATTGGTCTGCCATTTCTTTGTTCCCCGTTGTGACTTTCCCTGATTCTGACTGCAGGGGACCTACGTTTGTCTTTACTAACCTTTTTCTCTTTACATATCTATAGAAACTTTTGCAATCCGGCTTAATGTTCCCTGCAAGCTTCTTCTCGTACTCTATTTTCCCTGCGCTAATCAAACCCTTTGTCCTCCTCTGCTGAGTTCTAAATTTCTCCCAGTCCCCGGGTTCGCTGCTATTTCTGGCCAATTTGTATGCCACTTTCTTGGCTTTAATACTATCCCTGATTTCCTTTGATGGCCACGGTTGAGCCACCTTCCCTTTTTTATTTTTACGCCAGACAGGAATGTACAATTGTTGTAGTTCATCCATGCGGTCTCTAAATGTCTGCCATTGCCCATCCACAGTCAACCCCTTAAGTATCATTCGCCAATCTATCCTAGCCAATTCACGCCTCATACCTTCAAAGTTACCCTTCTTTAAGTTCTGGACCATGGTCTCTGAATTAACTGTTTCATTCTCCATCCTAATGCAGAATTCCACCATATTATGGTCACTCTTCCCAAAAGGGCCTCGCACAACGAGATTGCTAATTAATCCCCTCTCATTACACAACACCCAGTCTAAGATGGCCTCCCCCCTAGTTGGTTCTCTCTGCAAGGGTTTTCTGTGCGGCCACAAGTGGCCACATACGCTGGCCTAAGTTAGTTTGGAGCAACTATTAGCTGTCCAAACTGGCTTAAATGGCCAAAACAGGCGTAGGTGGCTGGTAACGCCCCTTTTGAGAAAAAACTAAACTAAACTAAAAAATAAATCCTAAATAACTCACTTACACTGGCGGAAAAGTAAATATGCAAAATGGGGATTTTTAAGATACTCCAGAAAAATCAAGTTGCTCCAAAATAAAATGGAGCAACTCCTGGGCAAATTTGGGCCCTTGGACTCTTGGGGAATTAAGGGATTAGGTGGGAAAATGGAGTTGAGGTCGAAGATCAGTCATGATCTTATTGAAAGGTAGAGCACGTTCGAGGGGCCATATGAGTGACTCCTGCTCCTAATTCTTATGTTCTTATGAATAGCGAGCGCCGTTCCTTCGCCATTGACTGCAAAATCTCGACCAATATGGTTTTTTGGGTGAGGCTTCTTTGGTAGTTTTAGATGTTGGGCAGAGCTTGGGAATTGAATAAGCAAATACATGGATTTGAAAATTGTATGTAAGCATACCATAATATATGCCCTTTAGACCTTGTATTGCATGTTTTGAGATTTTTTATTGAAAAGAATTAAAGTTTTGAAAGGGTTCATCATGGATGCAATGATTTCCAAACCTTATGAGGTTTTTATTTATTTTGATTATTTTGCATTTCAGAGATAGAACAATCTCACTGATTTCGACATGTATGTTTCACTGCAGTTGTTAGGGTGGCGCAAATAAACATAACATTTTGGGTTTATTTAAAGAAAAGTTTGCCACCTGATCGATTGTAGGGTGGTCGTCTTAGGCAGTCCCCCGGAGTACAAACTGAAAAATGTATTTGGGTGAGACAAGTGCTGAATGGGTTATTAAAATGAGAAGGGGTGCGGTGTACAAATAAAGAATATGATACGATGATTAGAGAGCTAAGATGGGCCATTGAAGACATAGCAAAAGAGTGAGGAATACTTATCACGTTCTTTGTCATAAATACATGGCATAAAATGATATTCCATATTTATACAACTTCACATACATCACCTAGCATTGATGAAATGGAAAGATCATTTCTCTAACAATTAGTGAATTGTAGATTCTGTAAGAATGTGCATTGAGAACTCATGACATTCACATTTCCAGATGTAAAATTTTCACGAGTTATGTGAATCTAAAAAGCTGCTTTTGTGACTTTTGAAGAGTTGCATTTTATAAGGATTTATGGTTATCTGCAAAATAATGTTTTATTTCTGTGTATTTGATTTCACAATTACAATAATCTTTTCAAGATATTAATGTTCAGTGTTTGTATAAATAACATTCAGTATTGTCAAATCAACAAAACATATGCTATCTTCTGATCAGTTACCGCAATGGTTTATTAACAGTTGTTCAAAGTATTTTAACCAGTAAATGGTAACCGAATCAGCAACAATTTCTGTTTTTTTAATATAATCAATCTTCATTCCACCCCCCTGCTCCACGCTGAGTTTATAATGTCGTGCTGAATATGGTGTCGGGTTACTAACTTGATTGAAACGCAGTTTTCAATTTGACATGGCTCAAATTGTGAACTGAGTGGAGTGGATCTTGAACCTGTATCTGTCCCCACTCATGATCCTAGTGTACAAATGCTTAAACCAACATGCTGCCCCAGTACTGTACACTGAATTTGTATTTTGGTTTGTATCATTTCACAATTACACACAATCTCCAGTTTAATACCTTCTGGTCTTAAGCATGTTGCATCAAATACTTGCTCATGAATGTTTGAAAATCCTCTTCCTCTAGTTGCTTTGTCAAATTGCCAATGCCTCACTTCTATAGTGAGAGCTTTCACATATTTGTATTATGTTTAATATGTGTATTTCCTTACTATATTGGAATAATGTTCAATGACCCACCAGTCTCTGGAGTCCTCTGTTCAGGATAGATTGTAGAGCAGAAAGCATCATTGGTTAAAAAGCAGTCCCATTCCCTCCATTTTCTCATTTTCCAATTGCATCTGTGGCAAATATTTCTTCAGAAATCTTGAAATAAAATTAAAATTAAATTTTTGTTATCCACTTTGTGTATTAGTTGCAGCCCTGAAGCAAGTGCTTGGTTGTTGCATACACCACTTCCTGAAATGCAGGGATAAAATTACACTTGAGACTAGCTACCAGTAAACTTGTTTTGCTGCAGGATTCTGTTGCTCATGAAAAGATCGAGAGAAGGGGGAAATGGTTACTGAGTTGAATGAAGTCTTAAAAGCAACAAAGATGCAGGAACTTCCTGTCGTTGAACCTTGTGGTTCATTGCGGACGTTGAACGAAACTGAATGATGCCACATGCAGTCTATATGAACCAGAAGAGGGTATTTCCTTTTAAAATAGATCATGGTAGAATCTATATTTCATTGCTTTAACATAATACTTGTATGTCTGAAAATAGTCTTTCATTTTGTGAAGGACAATCTTTTTGCACGAGATTTTAAACCTGCCGTTTGATGTACACCAGCTGTTTTCAAACTTATCTTTGGAGGGGCCACAGCGTATATTGGCCCATTTGAGTTTTGGCCATTTAGTGCTATCATTGCAGAAATGTTTATTGATATACAGCAACATAATGGATATGATAGTAATATGCTCAAAAAGTACAGAAGTTTTTCTTTGCGGAACTCACTTTGATGAGACATGCAGAGGATTTGCATACTATGTGAAATTGCACGATGTCGGTGCTTTTTTTTCCAATCTTTTCCTCCCCAAATGTTCATTTTTCTCCGTGCTTTCATATGTATCCTGATGGCCCCAACTCTACCTTTCTGCCAGCACACTTGTCACTACAACTGTCTAACTGCCTGTCTTGGATGCCCCAGAAATGTCTTCAGTTCAGCATCAAGACTGAAGCCACCCTGCTTGGCACCTGCCAAAAGCTTCGTGCCTCACATGCTCACCCTATTTCCTCCCATTTGGTTGTCTGACTGAACTTACTGATGCGCACCATTATGTTTTATCCTGAGCTGCATTTCAAACTCCACATCTGGTCCATTTGCTGAGACCAATTATTTCCACCTTTATAACATTGCCTATTAGATTTGTGCAGGAGTATTATTCCGTAAGTGCAGGTTGGCCTCTAGTATTTTGCTGAGGTGGCCATTCTTCATCTATGGGCCGAGACAGTGAGTATTGATGGGCTGATTGATTGTTGTCGTCATGACTGCTTCTGTCCTCAAAGCATCCGCATGTGCAAAGGGTAGTAATCAGTATTGGTCACCTAGCTAATTTTTTTTTGTTCCTCTCCCCTGCTCCGTCTCCTAGCCAGAAGCACCGAGAGCAATTATAGTAGCTGTCACATTTCATGATTTTGTCTTAGTTTTCCACGGAAAATAATTGGGAAAGAGTTATGATGTCTGTAATATAGAATGCCATGGAGTTATTCTGTTTTAACTTAAGTAAGATGCCCAATTAATGTGAAAAATTAATGAATTTGTGATGTTATATGACGACAAATTGTATTGATCAGAATAAATTAATTTGATCACCTGAGGTGAAATAAAGCATCTTAACGCTTGGTATCAATCCTGATCTTCCAGAGAGAGTGAAGAATTACACGTGTTAAAGATATGAATGAATATCTGGCTTGGATCACAACGGGGTTTAATTGTTGTTATTGTAGATATAGAGCAGTGTGAGTCATCTATAAGAGTAAGATGTTCAGAGCAATTAAGGGAGCAACTGATATCTGTAAACCCGACAGGGTGTCTATGGCAGATCTGAATTTGTAACACGAACCCGATTGCTACCTGAGTTGAGTTTGGCTGGCTTGGAATAGGTCATGACTTGTGCAACATATACTGTAACTGCTGTTTTCTGATTTTCAATTTTTCTTTCTCTTCCAACTCATCCAGCCCCCACAAATCAGACTGACAGTGGGCATGTTTGTTTACTGCATCATTACTATTGCCACGGTATAGTGATTAACAATTTTGTTGATTCGGTTCCCATTTATTGGTATTAATTGTTGCAAACAAGGCTTAAGAATGTGCACAATCCAGTTGAGCTGGTGGTGATGATGTATGGTTGCCATTTCACTTGAGAATGGATGTTTTGGTTAGTGCTGGGGTTGACACATTTAATTCCAAGCATAGTGGGATACCAGCTGCATAGATGTTCAGTGGAGTGTCAGGATTAGACTTTCCACTTCAGATCGCCTATCTATGGCCCATTTATCGCCCAAAACGGACCTCTATCGCCCATTTTGAGCAAAAAGTGGAAACCAAGCCAGAAATATCGCCGGACAAACAGGTGCCGAAGTTTCCACTTTGATCGTCGAAATGATCGCCCACACAAGGCCCGCCCCAAGTTTCGGCACCTAGCATGCACTTCACTGGGCCGATGCAAGGCCCAAAAGACTGCTGAGAAATAGTTGCTTTTACTGGGCTTAAGAGAAGGAAATGGGCACTACGGACGCCATTTTGAAGATCGGAGGAAGGGTGGAGGCATAGTTCTGAGTTGTTTAGAGAGTTAATTTAAAGATAATTGTACTCAGAATATTGGAACAGGGAATATAAAGAGAAATCAAGTTATTTTGTAAATAGGTTTTATATATTTAAATTATTTTGGAAATAGTGCTTACAGAGTGAAATAAGTTACTGATATTGTTGGGGTCTATTAACCTGACTGGTATACTGCGTAGAGTACAGAGAGTGCAGAGTACAGTGATTAGAGAGTATAGAGTAGAGAGATTCTATTAAATTAATGAAAGGAATTATTGATAGTGATGGGTCCTATGCTTTCCCTGCTTTTAATTGCAACTGCTCACACACTGGTTAATGAAAGGATTAATCGAAGAGGTGGCACAGTAATGCATAGACGGAGACGAAGACGAAGACGAAGACAGAGGAGGAGACTGTATAGCCAACGAAGGTACTTGGAAAAGCAATCTTACCTGAACTTGTCTTAAAATGCTTGACCTAGAAGGCTGCGATTCCGGAAGGAGGTCATCGATGAGATGTGTCAACTCGTCAAGGGTGATCTGCAGCTTTCCAGCACCATCAGAACCGCACTGTCCGTTGAGGTGAAGGTTACTGCTGTCCTAGCCTTCTACGCATCGGGATCTTTTCAGGCTTCAGCTGGCGACATCTGCCATATCTCTCAGCACGCTACATACTGCCCTTTACGCCCGCAGGATAGACTTCATAAGCTTCCCAATGACCAGGGAGGCACAGACCGAGAGGGCTTTGGGTTTTTCGAGAATAGCAGACTTCCCCAAGGTGCAGGGAGCAATAGACTGCACGCACATTGCCCTGAAAGCACCCTTAAAGAACGCGGAGGTGTTTCGTAACAGAAAGGGGTTTCACTCACTAAATATGCAGCTTGTTGTCGACCACAATCAAACAATTCTGACAGTAAATGTTACATTTCCTGGCAGCATCTATGATGCGAACATCCTACGGGAAAGTGCTATCCCTGACCTGTGTGTCAATCAGCCAGAAGGTCACGGTTGGATAGAAACATAGAAAATAGGTGCAGGAGCAGGCCATTCAGCACTTCTAGCCTGCACCGCCATTCAATGAGTTCATGGCTGAACATGAAACTTCAGTACCCCCTTCCTGCTTTCTCGCCATACCCCTTGATCCCCCGAGTAGTAAGGACTTCATCTAACTCCCTTTTGAATATATTTAGTGAATTGGCCCCAACCACTTTCTGTGGCAGAGAATTCCACAGGTTCACCACTCTCTGGGTGAAGAAGTCTCTCCTCATCTCGGTCCTAAATGGCTTACCCCTTATCCTTAGACTGTGACCCCTGGTTCTGGACTTCCCCAACATTGGGAACATTCTTCCTGCATCTAACCTGTCTAAACCCGTCAGGATTTTAAACGTTTCTATGAGGTCCCCTCTCATTCTTCTGAACTCCAGTGAATACAAGCCCAGTTGATCCAGTCTTTCTTGATAGGTCAGTCCCACTATCCCGGG
The DNA here is from genome assembly GCF_044704955.1 of Pristiophorus japonicus. NCBI lineage: Eukaryota > Metazoa > Chordata > Chondrichthyes > Pristiophoridae > Pristiophorus > Pristiophorus japonicus. The sequence goes on along the minus strand of NC_091979.1, from coordinate 152,741,413 downwards.
AATCAGTCTGGTAAATCTTCGCTGCACTCCCTCAATAGCAACAATGTCCTTCCTCAAGTTAGGAGACCAAAATTGTACACAATACTCCAGATGTGGCCTCACCAAGGCCCTGTACAACTGTAGCAACACCTCCCTGCCCCTGTACTCAAATCCCCTCGCTATGAAGGCCAACATGCCATTTGCTTTCTTAACCGCCTGCTGTACCTGCATGCTAACCTTCAATGACTGATGTACCATGACACCCAGGTCTCGTTGCACCTTCCCTTTTCCTAATCTGTCACCATTCAGATAATAGTCTGTCTCTCTGTATTTACCACCAAAGTGGATAACCTCACATTTATCCACATTATACTTCATCTGCCATGCATTTGCCCACTCACCTAACCTATCCAAGTCACTCTGCAGCCTCATAGCATCCTCCTCGCAGCTCACACTGCCACCCAACTTCGTGTCATCCGCAAATTTGGAGATACTACATTTAATCCCCTCGTCTAAATCATTAATGTACAATGTAAACAGCTGGGGCCCCAGCACAGAACCTTGCGGTACCCCACTAGTCACTGCCTGCCATTCTGAAAAGTACCGATTTACTCCTACTCTTTGCTTCCTGTCTGACAACCAGTTCTCAATCCACGTCAGCACACTACCCCCATGGGGGATGCTGGGGGATAAAGGATATGGTCTTGCCACTTGGCTGATGACCCCTCTGCGTAATCCAGTCACTGAAGCACAAACGGTGTAATGAAAGTCACATAGCGACTCACAACATCGTTAAAAAGACAATTGGAGTCCTAAAGCAGCGCTTCAGATGCCTGGGTCATTCTGGAGGCAGCCGACAGTACCACCCTGACCAGATCGCAGAATTTATTGTGGTGTGTTGCATGCGTTTATCGTGGTGTGTTGCATGCTGCATAACCTAGCTATAAGTAGGCTGGAGGGCAGAGTTGGCTAAAGTAGACTGGAAACACAGACTAAACGGTGGCACAATTGAGGAACAGTGGAGGACTTTTAAGGAGCTCTTTCATAGTGCTCAACAAAAATATATTCCAGTGAAAAAGAAGGGCGGTAAGAGAAGGGATAACCAGCCGTGGATAACCAAGGAAATAAAGGAGAGTATCAAAGTAAAAACCAATGTGTATAAGGTGGCCAAGGTTAGTGGGAAACTAGCAGATTGGGAAAATTTTAAACGACAGCAAAGAATGACTAAGAAAGCAATAAAGAAAGGAAAGATAGATTACGAAAGTAAACTTGTGCAAAACATAAAAACAGATAGTAAAAGCTTTTACCGATATATAAAACGGAAAAGAGTGACTAAAGTAAATGTTGGTCCCATAGAAGATGAGAAGGGGGATTTAATAATGGGAAATGTGGAAATCGCTGAGACCGCAAACAATTATTTTGCTTTGGTCTTCACAGTGGAAGACACAAAAACCATGCCAAAAATTGCTGGTCACGGGAATGTGGGAAGGGAGGACCTTGAGATAATCACTATCACTAGGGGGGTAGTGCTGGACAGGCTAATGGGACTCAAGGTAGACAAGTCCCCTGGTCCTGATGAAATGCATCCCAGGGTATTAAAAGAGATGGCGGAAGTTATAGCAGATGCATTCGTTATAATCGACCAAAATTCTCTGGACTCTGGGGAGGTACCAGTGGATTGGAAAGCAGCTAATGTAACGCCACTGTTTAAAAAAGGGGGCAGACAAAAGGCAGGTAACTATAGGCCGGTTCGTTTAACATCTGTAGTGGGGAAAATGCTTGAAGCTATCATTAAGGAAGAAATAGCAGGACATCTAGATAGGAATAGTGCAATCAAGCAGACGCAACATGGATTCATGAAGGGGAAATCATGTTTAACTAATTTACTGGAATTCTTTGAGGATATAACGAGCATGGTGGATGGAGGTGTACCGATGGATGTGGTGTATTTAGATTTCCAAAAGGCATTCGGTAAGGTGCCACACAAAAGGTTACTGCAGAAGATAAAGGTAAGCGGAGTCAGAGGAAATGTATTAGCATGGATCGAGAATTGGCTGGCGAACAGAAAGCAGAGAGTCGGGATAAATGGGTCCTTTTCGGGTTGGAAATCGGTGGTTAGTGGTGTGCCACAGGGATCGGTGCTGGGACCACAACTGTTTACAATATACATAGATGACCTGGAAGAGGGGACAGAGTGTAGTGTAACAAAATTTGCAGTTGACACAAAGATTAGTGGGAAAGCGGGTTGTGTAGAGGACACAGAGAGGCTGCAAAGAGATTTAGATAGGTTAAGCAAATGGGCTAAGGTTTGGCAAATGGAATACAATGTCGGAAAGTGTGAGGTCATCCACCTTGGGGGAGAAAAAAACAGTAAAAGGGAATATTATTTGAATGGGGAGAAATTGCAACATGCTGAGGTGCAGAGGGACCTGGGGGTCCTTGTGCATGAATCCCAAAAAGTTAGTTTGCAGGTGCAGCAGGTAATCAGGAAGGCGAATGGAATGTTGGCCTTCATTGCGAGAGGGATGGAGTACAAAAGCAGGGAGGTCCTGCTGCAACTGTACAGGGTATTGGTGAGGCTGGACCTGGAGTACTGCGTGCAGTTTTGGTCACCTTACTTAAGGAAGGATATACTAGCTTTGGAGGGGGTACAGAGACGATTCACTAGGCTGATTCCGGAGATGAGAGGGTTACCTTATGATGATAGATTGAGTAGACTGGGTCTTTACTCGTTGGAGTTCAGAAGGATGAGGGGTGATCTTATAGAAACATTTAAAATCATGAAAGGGATAGACAAGATAGAGGCAGAGAGGTTGTTTCCACTGGTCGGGGAGACTAGTACTAGGGGGCACAGCCTCAAAATATGGGGGAGCCAATTTAAAACCGAGTTGAGAAGGAATTTCTTCTCCCAGAGGGTTGTGAATCTGTGGAATTCTCTGCCCAAGGAAGCAGTTGAAGCTAGCTCATTGAATGTAGTCAAGTCACAGATAGATAGATTTTTAACCAATAAGGGAATTAAGGGTTACGGGGAGCGGGCGGGTAAGTGGAGCTGAGTCCACGGCCAGAACAGCCATAATCTTGTTGAATGGCGGAGCAGGCTCGAGGGGCTAGATGGCCTACTCCTGTTCCTAATTCTTATGTTCTTATGTAAGAGGATAAGTAATGCCAGATCGGGCTACAGGTCCACCTCCAGAAGGAGGGGAGACAGAAGCACCAGCCGGCAAGGATGAAGAGGAGGAAGAGGCGGAAAAGGACGCAGGCGAGGACATCGGGGAGCGCAATCAGCCTGGCGATCTAGCACCGGGACCACCACACCCCTCCCGAAGACCAGTAGCCAGGAGCAGTTACACAACCACTAAGCTGCTGCGTCAGTAGCTAATTAATGAACGCTTTGCATGATCTATCATTGTGGATTTTCAAATATTCATTTACAATTCTGGTTAATCAAAAGTTTCATTTGCGTGGGGTTCTCATTGTTGTCTTGCCTGTACAGGCAAATCATCGGCATTAATGGTTACTTTAAGTAAAGTTTAAGGAAAGTACTGCTTCGGTAAGAGAATAAACAAATAAGGATGGACAACTGTAAAGTTGTTAACTAATGTAACTAAGATAGAAGGCCCCAAAAAATTTGTTGAATTATGGTTTTTATTCACAAAAAAGAAAACTATTTAAAAAAAACTTACACCCTCCCTCCACCCACCATCCCCGCCCCCCCCCCCCCACCCACCAAATCCACCCTTCCCTTCAAATCCCAACGAATTAAACACAACAATAATGATAACAATTAACATTAAGACAACTATAACGATAACAATTAACAATAACAATTCAAAACTTAAACAAGTAAACAATGCTAAACAAAACACCCACTCTCCCTGCGTCCACGTTTCCCTCCAGGTCCTTTCCCGCCCCGTGTTCTTACTCCACCTGCCCGTTTTGGTCTGCGCTGACTGACAGCGAGACGTTGTGCAGTGTGGGACGGCAAGACTTCTTGCCGTGGTGGAGGTGAAGGAGAGGAAGTTGAAGCCTGAGGTTCGACTTCCGAGTCCGGAGGAACGGTGTCCTCCATACTCGCTTGCCTGCTCGGGATCTCGCTGCGAGCTATCATGACACCTTGGGGTGCAGCGCCGTGTGCAACCAACAACGCATGCCGAAGGGCATTGGTTGCGGTGGTCTGCTCACAAATTGCCTCCAACGTCTCCCGTGCTGTCTGTGATTGCACGGAAGACCAGTTGGAGAAGTTCGTGCTGAACTCGCTCCAGGTTGTCGGAAACTGGCTCCAGTTCTCGGAGAACTTGCTTCAGCTTGCGGAGAACTGGTTCCAGTTTGCGGAGAAACCCGCGAAATTCTGGATAAGGTCGCGACCGATTGCGACCGTCTCCCTGCACAGGGATAGCAAGCTCTCCGTCTGGCCCTCCATGGTAGGTGATTGCCCACCCTGCTGACCTGACCTCTGTGGGGTCGGCAATGGCAAAATTTCACGCCTTGGCATCACCACCTGTACACCGCTTGGTCCTGGTGCCTCTTCCATCTCAATTGAGATGGCCGCAGGTTCCCTCCCCCCCACCCCCTCCCCACAAAAACAAGGTAATCTTCTTCCTCCTCCTCCTCCTCCTCCTCCTCCTCCTCCTCCTCCTCCTCCTCCTCCTCCTCCTGTTCTTCCTGCAAGCTCGTTGATGTTCCTGCTCCTAATTCCAACGACACTTGACCTTAAAAATACAAGTGACATGTCTAAACATTTATAAACATTTAAATACAACTTATTAGGACATCAGCGGTTCTCATTATTATTAAACATACATATCATTACATACCACTTTTTCAATAACTCAGTACATATGACTAATTTTCAATACCCCATATGCACAATGGTTCACCAGCTGACATGACGTGAATCATGACGTGAATCATGAATACCTCAAAAGTATATATCATAAAGTATTATCATTGAAGGACACTACAAAAGTAACTAAGATATTTTAAAGATGTATTTGATAATGTTTGATACATTGTATAGTTCCCATTACTCACGAGACTTGAGGGTGGATTCGGCCACGAACGGCTGTCAGGCCCCACTAGGGCGACCGCAAGCTCCTAGTATTCACTTAATATTTGGATCTGAGCCGAGCCACCGCATGTCCTAGAAATTACATTGAATATTCCAATTTAAATTTCCAAACATCATTTAAATGTAAAATATGTATCATTTTAAATATAAAATGCAACTTACTCTGGCTGCTGACAGCAGGCTGTTCCATCTTTTGCGGCACTGGTCCAATGTCCGCACTTCATTGGACATAGATGTCACCATGTCGTCAATCTCTGCTCATATTTGATGGTATGCACGGGGTGGAGGTTTCCCCTGCCCACCCCGTGTTAAGTCCGCTCACCTGCCGCTCACGATACTCACCAGAGCCTCGTTCGCCTCCTCGCTAAAGGGCCTAGCCATTTTACAGTCCAATTCGGCCTCCATTCTTTTGTTTTGTAAAATTTATAATTTTAAACAATATATTTTGGTTTCTATTATAGGGTTAGGGTAACTTTGAGTGATAAATAATAGTTTACTAACGGTTAATCTTTGAAAAATTAAAAAAAAACAGTAATTCTACAAACACAAACTGAGCTAGTAATGACAACACTTCTTTTCCTCTCTCTCTCTCTCTGACCCTCCCTGTGCTTCTGAGCATGTGTGATGACCTCTGACTCTCAAAACGCAGCAAAGAAAAAAAACCACAAAAAAAACCCACACATGCGCACAAAAGCGTTGCAAGGGAAGCTTTTTTTTTCACTTCCATTTTAGATGGGTGATCATGAGATCGGCGAAAAATCACATTTGACATCGCCAGGGTAAGGCCGAGTGGAAAATCGCAAAAAAAAAATGGGTGATGTGCCGGCGATCAGCAAGGCCGAAATGTCCCACATCGCTGGAACATCGCCCATTTTTTGGGGCGATGGCCCCCTAGTGGAAAGTCTAGCCCTCAGTCTCTGCGTAAGAATACTTTGGAAAGTTATTCCCTAGTGTTTCAAGTGTGACTTATTTGAAACCTATTTAGGCCCACTGAGTTTATGTCAGAGATTAAACTATGATATTCCCTCTGAAACATTTGTGAGCAAATTTAAAGAATAGGAGATCTCCCATGCCATTGCACATTGGTAGTCTGGGATCTGGAGCATGGTTCCTGATGCTAGCTGTGAATATTCAGCAATTGAACAGGATAGTAGCTTTCCACTTGCTTCCCACCACTTCCCACTTGTCGCCCCTTGATGATGTAATCTGAAAACATGGCATCAGTTTCCACATGTACGCCGACAAAACCCAGCTTTACCTCTCCACCACTTCTCTCGACCCTTCCACGGTCTATTATAATTCCATACATATATTCTTTCTGTCTCTTACCTTCTTGCTTTCTGTCTCATTCTGTCTTGTTTGTGCTCTCTGCTACCAGGTAATGAAAAATATCCAGTCAGCTCAGCCGATTCAATGGCACTCATGCATCCCAGGAAATTAGGTACACTGCTCATTTTCGTACTGCTCAATCAAAATTCAGCTCGCAGTCACAGCTTTTGGGAGGGGGCTGAAACTTTCAAATAAAGTCTCTAATGAAGCAATTGAGACAGAAGACAATTCAATTGATGCATTTAACCATGTTTATGTTTACATTTTGGTTAACCACTTATTTTAGACAGTTGAAACTTCAGTTCCAGATCGAAAAAAAAGGCAGATGCAATGTTTTTCAGAATTCTGAGAAAATTATGGAACTGCAGTGGCCAGATTGCGCAATCAGAATGGCAAATTTACATAGAATATGTAGCACACAGTTTCTGCATAAGAACATAAGAATTAGGAACCAGGAGTAGGCCATCTAGCCCCTCGAGCCTGCTCCGTCATTCAACAAGATCATGGCTGATCAGGCTGTGGACTCAGTTCCACTTACCCGCCCGCTCCCCGTAACCCTTAATTCCCTTATTGGTTAAAAATCTATCTATCTGTGACTTGAATACATTCAATGAGCTAGCCTCAACTGCTTCCTTGGGCAGAGAATTCCACAGATTCACAACCCTCTGAGAGAAGAAATTCCTTCTCAACTCGGTTTTAAATTGGCTTCCCTGTATTTTGAGGCTGTGCTCCCTAGTTCTAGTCTCCCCGACCAGTGGAAACAACCTCTCTGCCTCTATCTTGTCTATCCCTTTCATTATTTTAAATGTTTCTATAAGATCACCCCTCATCCTTCTGAACTTCAACGAGTAAAGACCCAGTCTACTCAATCTATCATCATAAGGTAACCCTCTCATCTCCGGTATCAGCCTAGTGAATCATCTCTCTACCCCCTCCAAAGCTAATATATCCTTCCTTAAGTAAGGTGACCAAAACTGCACACAGTACCCCAGGTGTGGCCTCACCAATACCCTGTACAGTTGCAGCAGAACCTCCCTGCTTTTGTATTCCATCCCTCTTGCAATGAAGGCCAACATTCCATTCGCCTTCCTGATTACCTGCAAACTAACTTTTTAGGATTCATGCACAAGGACCCCCAGGTCCCTCTGCACCGCAGCATGTTGTAATTTCTCCCCATTCAAATAATATTCCCTTTTACTGTTTTTTTTTTCCGAAGGTGGATGACCTCACATTTTCCGACATTGTATTCCATCTGCCAAACCTTAGCCCATTCGCTTAACCTATCTAAATCTCTTTGCAGCCTCTCTGTGTCCTCTACACAACCCGCTTTCCCATTAATCTTTGTGTCATCTGCAAATTTTGTTGCGCTACACTCTGTCCCCTCTTCCAGGTCATCTATGTATATTGTAAACAGTTGTGGTCCCAGCACCGATCCCTGTGGCAAGTGTCACACTTTCTCAAACACCTTTCAATAACCAATTCTGTCAAGCTTAATATATTTATTATAAACTCACCTTGGAAATCATCTAACTGCATCTCTCTACAGGAAAATATTGGGCATGTCCAACAATGCTGCCTCTGCTCTTTTCTCCCTTTCCTGCTGCTGCCTCTGTGTTCCCTCCTCCATGTACAGTGCCTTCCCTTTTCTAACTCCTGCCATTTCCTCCTGTTACCCAATTCTTTCTTTCCCATTCCACTTAACTTTATTATCCATTTTGGATTGTAAGGCATTCCTGAATGCCATTTCCTGTCTTCAGATGCTTGTGCTATTTAAAGTGCAACACACTAATATTTGCTGACTCTAAGGTAGTTGAGACAGTGAGGGACAGACCATGCAACATGGGCACCTGACATCCCCTTAAGGACCAGGAGATTATCAGGCCTCATTTCTCTTGGCCTTGCTCTCCCTCCCTCAATCCTGCTGGACCTTTATCTAATCTCGCAACACTGAGACCACACACTCCCGTATATTAATAACACCCATCAATACTCTAATGGGCCTCTCAGCAACACAACAGCCATCCAATCCCTATTGGTTACAGTATTTCTTCAAATTATGTAGGTGTTCCAACCTACAGAGACAGCCTTCATGCCATGTCTGTTATGGCCAGGTCAAAACCATAACGGTTATATTAAAAGCCTATGATTCTTATAAGAAAGAACTTGCATTATATAGTGCCTTTCGTGAAATCAGGGAGTCCCAAAGCACTTCAGCCACTGACGTACAGTCATTGGTGTACTTTTGATGTGTAGTCATTGTCATAATGTAGGGAAATAGAACAGCCAATTTACACACAGCAAGATCCCACAAACATGAGCCTAAGTTATCCCCATAATATAGGCTCACATTTGAGAAATCAATTTGTAAGAAAGAGGCATTTTGCTTGAAGGACAAACAACAAGATCAGTAATGCATACACAAAGGAATGCTAATAGCCACCAGCGAAATCTATACTAAGCCTATCCTGATTCAATTGTTGTTGCTTAATAGCTCTATTAATTATTCCAAACACTTGTGTTCCATGATGGTTCTCCCAAGTGCTTATGTCTGTTGGTAATCAACAGTATTCCCAGCATATGGTTGCAGAAGATGGTATTTTTCCTTCACATAACATGTATTTAAGCTAAAACTCAGTATAGCGAGGAAACCCAAAAGCTACGGAGGAGTACACCATTGTTGTCTCAGTTTAAAAACATTTTAAGATGTGCTTGAGGTATGAACAAGGAACTACACTGACATACCTTTTGTCCTAATGTCAGATTGTTCGGATGGTAAATTGTGACCTGAACAAACAAACAGTTTATGTTGTGCAATTTAAAAAAAAATAAATGAATGAAGGGGGGCATTTGAAATACAGGGTATAGCAATTGTAATGTTTGTTGCTTGTTACATGTTTATATAATATCCAACTTTGTTGAAAATATGAATGGATTTTTCAGTTTCCAAAAATAATTTTCCAGCAGTGCATAAGTTCTACTGTGGTCAGAACAGCTTGTTTTCTAATTTATACCTCTTTGCTTGTGTTTGTTTGTTGGAGATCTTGAAGTTCCTTCCCACCCCAATCCACGCAATTGGTCAGATGGGTAAAAGCAGCAGATTGTTTTCCAAGTCACACACACCATGAAAGGTCCAGGTTTGATGATGGTCTATTTTGGGTTAGCCAATCTCCGCTGGGCTGGCCTCAGCATCTCTTAGGAAGTGGCCCTAGTCCACTGCTCTGTCTCATGGTCTTGCAGCCAGCACACACACATCGTGAAAGTGCAGCTAAACGGCGCTGTGAGGGTGGTGTCTGGGACACTCAAGTCCACTCCAACTGATTGGCTCCCGGTGCTGTCCCAAATTGCCTATCATTCGCCGTGACGCCACCGTGCTCTGAGATGGAAAAAAATCATCAGCAACATCGACCTTCCCATTCACACAGACTTTAAAAACCCACCACGAAAGCGCTTAAAATGGCATCAGCCACTGTGGGAAGCAGCAACCAATATTCATGCAGCTGGTATCGACCCACTATCCAGATGGACAGAATCGTGGACACATGCGACATAAACAATCAACAGCTCATCATTGACCCAATAGTGGAGGTCCCACACTTTGACCTCGAAGACTGTGGACTCAACCGAATCCGCTCAGGGCATGGACGATGTGGCCACCTGCTCCACAAGTGGAAGATGAGGGACGACCTGAAGTGCAACTGTGGCCATGAGTCCCAGATCATGGAACACTTAACATCAGCCTGCCCACTAAGATTTGTTGCGGGAAGCACCTCCTTTCTCTATTTGACATCTCAGGTGGCCATCGAATGGTAGCCAAACTAGACATCCCATGGTAAGCTTTTCCTGTCACACGAAAGGAGGAGGAGATAGTGAAAATGAAAATCGGCATGGGTTTTCTGCGTGTGATAATTATCCAGTACCCTGCTGGTATTTCTTCTCCACCAGTGGCAACCAACTGCTCTCTTGGCTGAGATGAGTTCACTAAGAAATGATCTGGGATTAAACTTTGAGTGTCTCATTACCATGTCAAATTGTGTATTTGTTGATTTTAGCCATTTTGGGATTTTCCTCCAATACTTATTTTGAAGACTTCAGTTACAAACAACTTGCTACGTTAAATGTGCTATATAAATGTACGTAGTTGTTGCTTATCAAATGTCATCGTTCATTACTTACTGAATATGTTACAAAATAAATAAAACGAAATATCGAAATTCACAGCGATGTATTCATCAAAATGGCGCTGATCATTATTCTTCAATAATGACCAATTTGGACTTTTGCTACGGTTGAACCTCCCTTATCCGGCACCCTCAGGACCCGGCCTGTGCTGAATAAGGGATTTTACCGGATGAAGGGAGATCAGCGGCCCATGGGGGAATGGTAGAGGGGGAGGTCGGCACCCCGGACGGGCCTAAAGTGTAGGCAGGCCCTTGACAGGCCGCGAAGGAAGTGTTGGCGGGCTCTTAGTGGGCCACGAAGGGAGTGTTGGCGCGGTTCAAGTCGGGGTGGAGGTCGGCCGCATTCTGCACATGCGCCCCTGACTGCCGGAATCATGCTGGACGAGGGATAGTGCCGGATAAGGGAATTCCAACCTGTACCTATTCTTCAATAACTATCAAGCTGTACTTTTGGTAAATGCTCGTGTTTCCAGCATCTTTTGTTTTTCTTTGTACTTTTGGTCATACCCATTGAAGAGCTGAATGGATGTTACTGATACTTGTTTGGAAAGTGTGAAACTTGGTGAATGGGAGAGTTAATTGTTAAACTGAAGAATTTTGGATGCTCCAATGTGGGCAGTTGCATCAATCCTGTCTTACCTTTGAAAACATTTATGTGAAAATGCTACTGTTCTTTTTAAAAGAAAAATAACACTGGCTGAAGGACATTGTAAACTGAGAATTCCCCATGAGTTGACACACTGTTTTGTGGCTCTACATTTTGTGCTGTAAGATCTGCAGATTAATATTTGATATTTTCAGGATTTGTGTGAATTATGTATGTTAGAGGCACATTATAGGAGATAAGACAACTCTGCTGTGTTAATGTGGATTTATTTGCAATTTGCATTTTCTAAGAAAGGAGCGATGATCTATATGTGGGAGTGATTTGCAGGAAGATTTTGAGTCAAACTGCTGCTCAGAGGAAAGAAAGATCAACTTGGATTTATAAAACTTGCCTGATCATCTCTGGCAAATGCCTGAAAGTGGATCACATACAATTAATTACTTTGCAATGTAATTTTTATGTAGGCAAATGTGGCAGTCAAAACGGCAGTCATTTTGCACATACCACCAACAACAACTTGCAATTATATAGCGTCTTTAATATAGTAAAACGTCCCACGCTGCAAGCATTATCAAGCAAAATTTGACACCGAATCACATGAGATATTAGGGCAGTGGACCAGAAGCTTGGTAGGAGATTTTAAGGAGCGTCTTAAAGGAGGAAAGAGAGGGAGTGACGGAAAGGTTCAGACAGGGAATTCCAGAGCTTGGGACCTAGACAGCTGAAGGCACGGCATCCAATGGTGGAGCGATTAAAATCGGGGATATGCAAGAGGCTAGAATTGGAAGAGCACATATATCTCTGAGAGTTGTTGAGCTGGAAGAGGTTGCAGAGACCAGTTAGGAACCAAGGGTTTTTCATGTGGCTTGCATGGCTGGATGAGGTTACAGAATTCGGAAGGGGCGCGGTCCATTTAAATACAAGGATGAAAATTTTAAATTGGAGGCATTGGGGGACTGGGAACCAATGTTGATCAGCAAGAGGTAATAGCCTGGTGCAGAATAGGATAAAGGCAACAGGATTTTTGATGAGCTGGTGAACAGTGGGTGGTAATAATCAAGTCTGGAGGCATCGATGAGGCTTTAAGATGAAGGTGGGCTGAGGCAGGGACAAAGGCGGGCAATGCTGCAGTGGAGAAAGTAGATAGGCTTTGTGATGGAGAATGTATCGGATTGGAAGGTCAGCTCGGAGTCGAGTAGGAGACCAAGGTTAAGAACAGTCTGGTTCAACCTGGCACAATGGCAGGAGAGAAGGATAGAATCATTGGTGAGGGTCTGGAGTTAGTGACCGGGGCCGAAGGCAATTGTTTCAGTCTTTACAGTGTTTAACTGGAGGAAATTGCGGTTCATCAGGTGAGCAGTCTGACAATACAGAGGCACTAGAGGGGTCGAGAGCGGCGATGGAGAGGTAGAACCGAGTGTCATTACTGTACATGTGGAAGATGACCCCATGTCTGTGGATGGATGTCGCCAAGGGCCACCAAGTAGATTGAGAAAGAGGAGCCAAGGTTAGATCTTTGGGGAACTCCAGAGGTAATGGTGTGGGGGTAGTAAGAGGAGTCATTGATGGAAATGCTTTGGCTTTGATTGGAAAGATAAGAGTAGAATCAAGCAAGGGAAATCCCACTGAGTTAGTCGAGGAGGAAAGGCATTTGAGGAGGATGGTATGGTCAACCATGCCAAAGGCTGCAGAGAGGACGAGGAGGGATAATGCACCACAATCACAGGATGTAATTTGTGTAGTTAGTATTCGATCAATGTTGTGGCAGGAATGGAAAACTGATTAAAGAGATTTCGAGGAGTTGCAAGAAAGATGGGCATGAATTTGGGAGGCAACACCACGTTCAAAAACTTGAGAGAGGAAAGGGAGGTTGGATGATGGCGAGTGGATGGGGTGCCAATTAAATGGGTTATTTTGCCCTGGATGGTGTTGAGCTTCTTGAGTGTTGGAGCTGCACTCACCCAGGAAAGTGGAGAGTATTCCATCACACTCCTGACTTGTGTCTCATAGATGGTGAAAAGGCTTTGGGGAATCGTGAGGTGAGACACTTACTGCAGAATACCCAGCCTCTGCTCTGTAATTACTGTATTTATGTGGCTGGTCCAGTTATGTTTCTGGTCAATGGGGGATTCAGTGGGGCATTCGATGATAATGCTGTTAAATGTCAAGGAGTGGTGGTTAGACTCTCTCTTGTTGGAGATGGTCATTGCCTGGCACTTGTGTGGCACGAATGTTACTTGCCACTTATCAGTCCAAGCCTGAATATCATCCAGGTCTTGCTGCATGCAGGCATGGACTGCTTCATTATTTGAGATGTGGCAAATGGAACTGTGCACTGCAATCATCAGCAAACCTTCTCTGACCTTATGATGATGGGAAGGTCATTGATGAAACAACTGAAGATGATTGGGCCTAGGACACTGACCTGAGGAACTCCTGCAGCAATGTCCAGAAGCTGAGATAATTGGCCTCCGACAACCACTATCATCTTCCTTTGAGCTGCATATGACTCCAGTCAGTGGAGCGTTTTCCCCCTGATTCCCATTGACTTAAATTTTACCACGACCCGTTGATGCCACACTCGGTCAATTGTTGCCTTGATGTCAAGGGCAGTCACCTCGTCGCCCCTCTGGAATTCAGCTCTTTTATCCATGTTTAGACCAAGGTTGCAATGTGGTCTGGAGCCGAGTGGTCCTGGCAGAACCCAAACTGAGCATCGGTGAGCAGGTTATTGGTGAGGAAGTGCCGCTTGATAGCACCGTCGACGACACTTTCCATCACTTTGCTGATAATGGAGAGTAGACTGATGGGGTGGTAATTGGCCGGATTAGATTTTGTGGACAGGACATACCTGGGAAGTTTTCCATGTTGTGGGGGTAGATGCCAGGATCGTAGCTGTACTGGAACAGCATGGCAAGAGGAGTGACTGAAAGGTATGATTCTGAGATTGTGTCTGTGTCAGGCTCTTGCTTGTCTAATCTGAGAGATAGCTCTCTCAATTTTGGCAGAAGATAAAAGTCAGTCGTTTTTCAGAGCACAGAGTGGTCTTTAAGGGAGTGGACTTAAGCAGAGTGGTTTTTTCAGAGAGGCAGGGGAAGATAGAGGGGCAGAGCGGAGCAGCTAGTGGTCGGAGTATAAATTGAGCGGGAGGCCCAGAGACAGCACAGACTGGAATGGCAGCAGCAGCTGCGGCAGTGAGCAGGCGGCGAGCCGATAACAAGTCAGCACAGGAGTGACGTCAGAAACCAAAAGTGATGTCAGCACAAGGGAAGGAGCTGATTGGTGAGTTGCCGCTGAGTGCTTTTTTTTATCTTCGAGTGTTAAGTTTATTTCATAGTTTAGTTTATAGTCAATTAACTAGAGGCATGGCAGGGCAGCTCAGACTCGTGGAGTGCACATCCTGTGGCATGTGGGAAGTCCTGGACACTTTGTGTAGCCTGGACGACCGTGTGCGCAGGAGGTGTCTCCAGCTGCAGCAACTTGAACTCCGCGATTTGGAGTTTGAGTATCGGCTGGAGTCACCAGTGCATCCACAAATCTGAGAATTTTGTGGATAGCACATTTCTAGAGGTAGTTACATAGAAACATAGAAAATAGGTCAGGAGTAGGCCATTTGACTCTTCAAGCCTGCACCACCATTCAATAAGATCATGGCTGATCATTCACCTTAGTACCCCTTTCCTGCTTGCTCTCCATACCCCTTGATTCCTTTAGCCGTAAGGGCCACATCTAACTTCCTCTTGAATATATCCATCGAACTGGCATCAACAACTCTCTGCGGTAGGGAATTCCACAGGTTAACAATTCTCTGAGTGAAGAAGTTTCTCCTCATCTCATCTCAGTCCTAAATGGCTTACCCCTTATCCTTAGACTGTGTCCCCTGGTTCTGGACTTCCCCAACAGCGGGAACATTCTTCCTGTATCTAACCTGTCCAGTCTCGTCAGAATTTTATGTTTCTATGAGATCCCCTCTCATCCTTCTAAACTCCAGTGAATAAAGGCCCAGTCGATCCAGTCTCTCCTCATATGTCAGTCCAGCCATCCCATGAATCAGTCTGGTGAACCTTCGCTGCACTCCCTCAATAGCAAGAACGTCCTTCCTCAGATTAGGAGACCAAAACTGAACACAATATTCCAGGTGAGGCTTCACCAAGGCCCTGTACAACTGCAGTAAGATCGCCCTGCTCCTATACTCAAATCCCCTAGCAATGAAGGCCAATATACCATTTGCCCCCTTCACCGCCTGCTGTACCTGCATGCCAACTTTCAATGAATGATGTACCATGACACCCAGCTCTTGTTGCACCTCCCCTTTTCCTAATCTGCCGCCATTCAGATAATATTCTTCCTTCGTGTTTTTGTCCCCAAAGTGGATAACCTCACATTTATCCACATTATACTGCATCTGCCATGCATTTGCCCACTCACCTAACCTGTCCAAGTCACCCTGCAGCCTCTTAGCGTCCTCCTCACAGCTCACACCGCCACCCAGTTTCGTGTCATCTGCAAACTTGGAGATATTACACTCAATTCCTTCATCTAAATCATTCATGTATATTGTAAATAGCTGGGGTCCTGTTAATACAGATTCTTTTCCCTCAATCTGGTTCAGTGAATTCACTGAGTCGAACACCGTAGCCGCTTATAACAAAGCAGACTTTATTAATTGTTTCACCGGCCGGGACTTATCTAAATGAAGGAATGCTCTCCCTATAGAGTGCACCCACTCCCTACAGACAAGTCCAGTTAAATGTAGGTGCGCAACGGTTATACATTTTCAGTACATGATACAATTTGAGTGACATTCAGTTCAGCCTATCCCCTTATGATCCCTCCTTCCCTTTGTCCACTCATGAGCCGACATCTGGCCCTCCTGGCCCAATTAGATTTGGGCTGAAGTTATGTGTCAGCAATTGTTTTTACACAAAGGGCCTTTCAGAGCCTTTCACACCCTTTTATTGTTTCAAGTTTACTGGTGTGACTTAGCAAGACCTTGAGCCAGTCTGTTATTTGTGCCAATGTTGTAACATTTGCAGTCTGACATTCTTAAGGCTATTCTTCCATGAATCCTTTGTTCAATTTCACTGTCTCTATACATTTTCCAACATTCTCAACTTCAATGTCTCTGTACATTTTCCCACATTCTCATTCCCCCCTTTTATCATTCCATGATAACCTTTAGGATTATTCTAGGAGTATCGCATTCAGCCGTTCACACTCTTTCCTGATCCTCCTTGTCGAGTAGGTCTTTAGTTTGCTGGATCATAACCCGGGAGCCCATGGCCACAAGAGGGTTTGCTAACCTTGCCATCATGACTTTACAACCAACGTTAAAGCAACCAACAATCAAGCAACAGGTAATTATTACTACGATGAGAATAATTGCTCCATGCATTAGATAGGATCCCCAGGATCCACCTAATAGCCAATCAAACCAGCTAGATCCTCCTGCTGGCGTGGATAACTTCTTCACCTCCCTTCTTATGTGATCAGCGAGATTGGTTATGTTTTCTGAACTATCGGGAATGTAAGTGCAACATTCAGATCCTATCAGGGCACACGTTCACCCTTTCTCAGCGAACAGATAATCGAGGGCCATTCGGTTTTGTAATGCTACGGTCCGCATTGCTACCATTTCGGCCGTGATATCCTCCAGAGCTTCAGCAGTATAGTTAGCTATCTGTTCCAATACCATCTTTAGGTTCTGTACTTCATCCATGGTGCGTCCTATCCTGAATGGGAACATCATGACCCCAAAGAACCTTTCGGCAGGGGTGAGGGCTCGCCTGTGTCGGCTGGAGGCATGTGCTTCCGCCAGGGTACGTATTTGCCGCACAAATGGCACCACATATCCCAGATAGCAGGACCCTGTCCATCGCCTAGGCAACCAGGGATATGCCCTATGCCCGCACACAAAATATGTGCCGTTATACGCTGCCTTCTGATATATTGTGTTGGGGTCCCAAGACTGGGCCCACAGACCTCCACCTGTTTTATTCGGAAGGTGAGAGAGGATAGTGACTCGTGCACCTGTTGTGATGTTGAAACTGGGCAATCGCTGTATCCTATATGTCCCTTGCTACTGGTGTCATTTCAGGTTAAACATATGTTCCCGGTTGGCCTCCCGATCCCCGAGGTATTGGTCAGGGCTAAGAATGGGGGTTCCTTTTCACGGTCGTAGGGTGGTTGGTAACATCCCTGGAACATTTGACTAATGGGGTACCCAGCACACTCCCACTTGGTGACGTCCCCGTGGTTGTCCACATGGTAACGGTATGATGCTCCTCCTGCCCTCCGTGATCCCTCTCTTGACCCGCCTTTCATCTTTCGTATTTGCATTGGCCCCCCTCCTCTCATGCTAGTCTGGCTCAGAAGCCACTTGACAGTCTCGGTTAGGGTCAGTGGAACGGGGCGCAAAGGAATTCCCCCTTTGGAATGTATAGGGATATGTGAGCACACTCAGCATCTAGAAAAGTTCCCATTTTGCGCATAAACATAAGACATGTACAAAAAGGTGTTTACATGGAGCTCTCACTTCAGTCTCCCCTCCCATGCGCCGCACCTGTCGTACACCAACGCTACTATACAGACTGTGGCACACAGACATAATTTCATCTTATTACTCGGGAACAAAATGTTTCTTGTAGCGTCTCTATGGACAAGGATAAATAGTCCGAATATTTTGCTGATTCAAAGAGTTCGGTTTTCTCGCCTCTCTTCTCAGGTCACCGTCGGTGTAGCTGGTTGTCTATCACTACGGGTAGGAGTTCAAACTGTTCTCCTCGGGACCCACTTGGTTAGTCAGGACGCTCCTAAGAAGGACCTTATTCAACTATGGAGAAGAGGAAGTCTGGAACAGAAACAGGAGTTAGAATAACCAGTAAAATAGGTTCGTTAGAGGGTGGTGAGCTTGCTGTGGTGCAGGTGAACCCAGGCACTTCTCCCCTCAATCTTAGCTGCAGTGGGGGTAGTAAGTAACACCTGAAAAGGCCCCTCCCATTGTGGCTCTAATCCCTTCCGAATCCGTTAATCAGGACATACTTCCCTGGTGCCACGAGGGACGATTCAGGTAAAACTGGGAGGTCGAGGTGAGCATCTCGAACCTGGTTGTGGGCTATTCGCAGAGCCTGAGTCAGAGAAAAAACATAGGTGGTCATTTCCTCAGTCATGTGGTGGAATTGGACAGTGGAGGGGACATTCTGATTCCAAGGGGTCCTAAGGGGCCTACCATAAATGACCTCAGCGGGGGTCAATCTAGCCTTACCAGTGGGAGTAGTTCGGATCTGGAATAGGGCTATGGGAAGGAGTTTGAGCCAATTGAGTCCGGTTGATGCTACCAGTTTTGCAAGCTTGGTTTTAAGAGTTTGATTAGCACGTTCAACTAGTCCCGCAGCTTGGGGTCGGTAGGCACAATGCAAATGCTGGTTAATGCGCATCTTTGCAGAATTCTTTGTTCACTTGGCCAATAAAGCGAGGGCCATTATCGGAACTCAGTCGAGCTGGGATACCATATCTAGGAACAATTTCCCTCATTAACACCTTAACAACAGTTTGAGCCTTATTGTCCAGGGTAGGGTAGGCTTCGATCCATTTGCTAAACACATCTACTATTACTAACACATATTTGTAACACTGAACTCTTTGCAACTCAATGTAGTCCAACTGCAAGGTCTCAAAGGAACCTTCGGGTAGGGGCGTCTTACCCCAATCACAGGGGACTCCCTTCCCTGGATTATGCTGTTGGCAAACAAGGCAGCGACTACTGATGTTCTGGGCCAGCGCCTAGAGTCTAGGGTGCCACCAAGTGGCCAAAAGCGTGTCACTTGTTGTCCTTGCTCCACAATGAGTAGCAAAATGCATACATTCAATAACCCATAGGGCCAACTCGTCAGACATGCAAGTCTGTTCCGCGGGAGTGGTCCAGAGTTTAGAAACATTGTCATAAGTACATCCATAATCTTTCCACAACAGTTTATCTTTTTCAGGAGCGTCCTCCTGTGCTTTAATGACATCTTGGATGGTTGGCATTGGTTTTTCCGAGGCTAACTTATCCTTTGCAGGACTTGTAGTTTGACTCATCATTCTGGGTACTACCATTTGTTGTCCACGAGAGGCCTGTTTGGCCTCTTTGTCAGCACAGTGGTTCCCTATATCAACCGGGGATTTTCCGGTGGTGTGGGCGGTACATTTAACAATGGCAATGCGCTTGGGGAGCATGAGGGCTTGCAACAAGTCAGATACTAGTTGCCTATGGGATATCTGATTCCCCTGTGAGGTTAGGAATCCCCTATTTTTCCATAATTGTCCGAAATCATGGGCTACCCCAAAGGCATACCTAGAGTCGGTATAGATATTGACCTTGAGGTCTTTAGCCAAGATACAGGCTCGGGTGAGGGCGAATAGTTCAGCTTGTTGGGCGGAATAGGCGGTTTCAAAGGTGGCAGATTCCAAGACCTATTCTCCTGGTTTACTATAGCGTATCCCGAAATTCATCCGCCTTCTGGGTCAATGGAAGAGCTTCCGTCAACATACATCATACAGTCGGGGTCCTCCATTGGTACATCAACTAAATCTTCCCTAACCGAGGTGGCCTCTTGAATTAAAGATAAACAGTCATGACTGGGTTCTTCCTCATCTTGGGGTGGCTCGGTAAGAAAACAGGCCGGATTAATGTCAGTACATTGCCGAAAGGTCAGCTTAGGATTATTTAGTAGGTAGATCTCATATCTGCTTTGCCTGGCCATGGTAAGGTGTTGAGTCTGCAGTTGACCCAGGAGGGCAGCTACGGAGTGAGAGGTGTATACAACAATATCCTGCTGGAGGGTAAGGTTGGCGGCGGATTGAAGGCTATTGTAGATGGCGGTTAATATTTGAGTACATACAGGGTGCCCCAAGGCAACGGGGTCTATTTTGGAAGAGTAGCAGGCAACAGGCCTATGCTTATCCCCGTGTTTCTGAGTTAAGACAGCGGTAGCACAGTCTTTCAGGATCGTACAATACAGTTGAAAGGGCCGGTCATAGAGGGGTCGGCCCAAAGCCGGAGCTTGCAGCAGGGCTGTCTTTAGTTCCTTAAAGGCTTGGACGTCTGCGGTTTTTATTTTAAAGCTGCCTTCCTTGTTTGTATACGGTGTGAGGTGCTTAGTCATCAGGGCAACATTAGGGATCCAGGATCTACAGTAATTGATCATCCCCAACCACTGTCGCATTTATTTAGCCGTGCTAGGGACTGGAAACTGGCAAATCAGTTCGACTCGGCTAGCCTCCAAGGCTCGATGGGTGCCTGATAAAATGATCCCAAGGAACTTGACTTGAGACTGGCCAATTTTGACCTTTGATGGGGAAACTATGTATCCCAGGGAGGACAAGTAATTCAATAACTGATTAGCATCCTCCTGATTACTTGGTTCATCTGCGCTGGCTACCAGTAAATCGTCCACATACTGAATCAAAGTGGATCCCTTAGTCAGCGTGAGGGACTGTAACTGTCTCTGCAGGCACCTTGAGAATAAGGTCGGGAGTGGATGAACTCTTGGGGAAGTCTAGTCCAGGTATATTGCTGTCCCTGGTAAGTGAAGGCGAATAGGTACTGACTCGCCTGGGCAGCGGCAAAGCGAAGAAGGCGTGTTGGAGGTCTATTATTGCGAAGATCTTGGCGTTTGCTGGGATTAATGACAGTATCTGTGCTGGGTTGGGAACCAGAGCGTGCAGGGGCTGGACGATAGCATTGATAGCTCGAAGGTCTTGGACTAAGTGGCATTCGTTTGGCTTGCCTGGCTTAGGGACTGCCAGTATAGGGGTATTACACGGGGATGGCATTGGACCAAAATCCCATGTTCCACTAGTCCTTTGATCAATCGGTGGATACTTGGTATTGCCTGTGGTTTCAGTGGGTACTGTCGGATAGAGGGCCAGTCCACGTTGCCCTGCACCGGGATCTCAATCGGATCAGTGGGAGTATAACGCACTTGGGAGGGGTCCCCTCTGCCCATACATGAGGATCCACATAGTCAGGTATGTTAGAGCCAGTATGATGCTGCAGAGTCGTTAGGACCTTCTCGGGGTCCCTGTGGAATTGGACTGTTCGGCCATGTTTTACAATCTGCAAATCCGGGCTGGTAGGGTCAGCCTCGTCTATAGCTTGGCGCACCATAATTCCTAAATCTTTAGCGTGGTGCCACCGTCGGGGGCTGTCTCCACAGATTCTTATCCATTTCCACAAAATCTGCCTTCCCTTCCGGTCCAGTCACTCTAGCCCTTAAGAAAATGTCCTTCTCTTCCCCTTCGTGATCCTGATAAAGGTTCTGGAGATCCTGATTCTTGCCGCTGAGATCGTATGCTAGGGTCACATGATAAGGTGCCTGCGGCAGGTCCCGAGACCACCATTGAGGGGTCCTAGTGGTATAATACTGTCGCTTAAGGGTTCCCTGTTTTACAATAATCCCATCATCTCCGCACTCCAAATGCAACTGGAATTTGCAGAGGAGGTCTCTAGCCATCAAGTTACAGTCCAGATTGGTTGTGATAACAAATCAATGTTCCACCGATTCTTCCTGGTAACCTACTTTAACCGGTTCTGACACCGGGAATGTAGAGACTTGTCCCAGGAACCCTGACAGTCCCTGTGTCTCAGTGGAGGCGGGGAGTTTAAGCTTCGACTGTACAGAAGACATAGAGGCTCCCGTATCTATCAAGAAGGGTTGCCACTCATTCCGAATTTGTGACGATATCATCGGTTCGTCATCCGGGGAGGTTCCCTGTACAATCAAGCTACGTGGTCAATACAAATAATCGGGGGACGGTTGGCCAAAGGGGTTGTTCTGGGAGAAGTTAGTATAAGATCCCCGTCCTCTTCCCCCCCCTTGCCCCCCTCCTCTTCCTCCTCTTCCTCTTTCGTGCCGATCGAAGGGGCACTCTCCCTTCCAATGTCCTTCTTGCCCACAATTGAAGCATTGCCCTCTCCTTCCCCAGCCCTGACCGCTTCCTCTTCCTGATTGGGGAGGACCATGTGATGGTCCATAGTTTGCAGGGCTGGGGCCGTTAGGGTGTTGGGTATACCCATATCCCCGGTTATCTACCCAACCCCTTACTGTGGTTCCATTTGATATTCTCTCAGGTCGGGTGTCAGTCTTTCCCCTTGAGGAGGCTCTCCCTTTCTAGTCACGTATTCAGTCTTGACCCGGGTTGGGGGCGCACCTCCCCCCTCTCCTTTCTTTTCCTGCCAATAATATTTCACCGCTCTTTCCATCTGGGCTTTACTGTTATCTGCCCAATTCATATTATTGGTCCAGATAGCGTGAGCAATCGAATAGGGCAGGCACTGAAGTAGGATAGCGCAGAATTGAGGTGAATCCTCTCCCGCCCTGAAGGCATTATTTCCTGATTGACCTCCGTATATTTCAATGAATCTTTCCATGAATTCGTCGGCAGTTTCGTCTCGTTTGGGTTTAGTTTCTAATACTGCGGCCATACTGATGAGCTTCTGAAGGGTCGTGCCGAGAGCAATAAAAACAGCGTTTAGGCGGTCCTGGGCATTGTTCGAGTGTGCAGCCAGCAATGCGTCATGGGTTGCACGTCTTAGGTGAGTTAGAAATCGGGCATGCTCAGTTGGGCTCAGGGTCTGCTGTACCAGGGCCCACAGGTTCCTTGACTCTGCATTATAAACTGCGACGGTAGTTCGAAGATGATCTATAAACTTGACAGGTTCTCTCTTTCGATCTGGCATGGTGGCTAGAATGGCCATAATTTCGTTTGGTTTCCAAGGCACATAGACATCTATGGTGGGGTGGTCTGCAGCTTGTGCATCAGGGTTTGGCATTGGTCGGACTGGGAATTGTTGCCAGGGCTTTGGAATGGGGGCATCAACCTCGGAAGACGTTTCTGGGTCGGAGGGTGGCTCGGAGCCGTCTGACTGCGCAGCACCTCCGCATCCTGATCGGCAGGAGGGTTTGTTTTGCCTTTCACGACTGGTATTCTGACTAGCGGATTCACGGGACTGCCTGTGCTTTCGAGATGTAGATCTGCCCTTCCGGGTGTGAGATCTGGTCCTCTCGGCTACATGGACTGGGGATCTGAGTCGCTATCGGAGGATGAAGGGTCCGTCTGGGCTTGTCGGTTTGTTGGTGTGGGGTTATCTTTATCTTTACCTCCTACCGCTGGAGTGTAAGGTGGAGGTGGACGGGAAGAGGACTGTGGTAAGGGGCCAGGGGCTGCGGGAGGCGCTGTTGGGCGCCGAGTCAGTGACCATCAATTTCCTCATCAGCCTCGGTCAACGCAAAGCCAACCATTTGACTACGTAGTCGGTCGATACCTTTCTCAGAGGTCCCAGTGGAACTCTTAGTACGTTTCTCGTGCGCGCACTCTTTCTTTAAGACGTCTACGGTTTTAATATGTCCTCCTTCTGTCAATGAAAGTCCTAATTTAGTGGCGTTTTCCTGCCAACTCGACAGAATTGATGCATCTTTTAGCTTTTGACAGTAATGCCTCCATGCGGCTATTAGATTCCTAAATCCTTTCCCTCGTCCCCTCTTCCAAATGAATCCCTGCGCCCGTTTTGCTACTTCCACGCTTTTGGTGCCCCCTAGTGACCATTGATCATCTCCTAGTAATTTGTTCAAAGTTGCAGATAACAGTCTAAATTGTCCAGCTTTTTCAGGGAATTCCTCACATAACTTTTGTAGTGGACTACCGGTATTCGTGGTTCTATCTAAATGATTACCCATCCTCGCGTCGCCCCGCGTAAGATGTCCTAATTAATCCCGATCCCTCGCGTCGCCCTGCATTGGATCCGGGTCCTAATTAATCCCGATTGTCCCCGCGTCGCCCCGCGGTGGTTTAAGTTATCTTACCCAGAGCCTAGGCGGACCAAGTGATATACAAGATCGACGCCGTACCTGGAATAGGTACAATTTAAAATTTACACAGTCCCGCGTCGCCCGCGGCTTAATTTACCTAACTCCCTAACCTCCGCGTCACCGCGCGGTTCGCGCGATTATCTATCCCTCCGCGTCGCTGCGCAGTTTTCCTGTTCGCGTCGCCACGCGATTGTCTATCCCTCCATGTCGCCGCGCGGTAAGCTTTACTTAATTTGTTCTAGGTTCCAGATTCTAAGCCCTAACCTCCTTCCGCGACGCCGCGCGGTTTGCGTCGCCGCGCGATTTCCTTATCCTTCCCTATTCTAAGTTTAAAAGGTATTCGCCAGATTGTCCTGGATCTCGTTCAGACGCTACCTGAGAACCAGCGAGTGGCCAAACTTTCCTCAGACTTTTGAAACCGAAGGAAACTGAAACGGTATTTAAAGTATACTCACTCCAGTGGCCACTTTCCTCCCGTCTCGTCCAAGGCTAGTCTGGCTCTTAATTCGCAAGTTTTCGGCAGTCGTCTGTTGAGATCCCACTTCTGACACCAAATGTTAATACGGATTCTTTTCCCTCAATCTGGTTTAGCGAATTCACTGAGTCGAACACCGTAGCCGCCTATAACAAAGCAGACTTTATTAAATGTTTCACCGGCCGGGACTTATCAGAACGAAGGAACGCTCTCCCTATAGAGTGCACTCACTTCCCACGGACAAGTCCTGTTACAATGTAGGTGCGCAACGGTTATACATTTTCAGTACATGATACAATTTGAATGACATTCAGTTCAGCCTATCCCCTTATGATCCCTCCTTCCCTTTGTCCACTCATGAGCTGACATCTGGCCCTCCTGGCCCAATTAGGTATGGGCTGAAGTTATGGGTCAGCAATTGTTTTTACACAAAGGGCCTTTCAGAGCCTTTCTCACCCTTTTATTGTTTCAAGTTTACTGGTGTGACTTAGCAAGACCTTGAGCCAGTCTGTTATTTGTGCCAATGTTGTAACATTTGCAGTCTGACATTCTTAAGGCTATTCTTCCATGAATCCTTTGTTCAATTTCACTGTCTCTATACATTTTCCCACATTCTCAACTTCAATGTCTCTATACATTTTCCCACATTCTCAGTCCCAGCACTGAGCCCTGCGGCACCCCACTAGTCATTGCCTGCCATTCTGAAAAGGACCAGTTTATCCCGACTCTCTGCTTCCTGTCTGCCAACCAGTTCTCTATCCACGTCAGTACGTTATCCCCAATACCATGTGCTTTAATTTTGCACACCAATCTCTTGTGTGGGACCTTGTCAAAAGCCTTTTGAAAGTCCAAATACACCACATCCACTGGTTCTCCCTTGTCCACTCTACTAGTTACATCCTCAAAAAATTCCAGAAGCTTTGTCAATCATGGTTTGCCTTTCATAAATCCATGTTGACTTGGACCGATCCTGTCACTGTTTTCCAAATGTGCTGTTATTTTGTCTTTAATAATTGATTCCAATATTTTCCCCACTACTGATGTCAGGCTAACCGGTCTATAATTCCCCGTTTTCTCTCCCTCCTTTTTAAAAAAAGTGGTGTTCCATTAGCTACCCTCCAGTCCATAGAAACTGATGCAGAGTCGATAGACTGTTGGAAAATGATCACCAATGCATCCACTATTTCTAGGGCCACTTCCTTAAGTACTCTAGGATGCATACTATCAGGCCCCGGGGATTTATCGGCCTTCAATCCCATCAATTTCCCTGACACAATTTCCCGCCTAATAAGGATATCCTTCAGTTCCTCCTTCTCACAAGACCCTCGATCTCCTAGTACTTCCGGAAGGTTATTTGTGTCTTCCTTCGTGAAGACAGAACCAAAGTATTTGTTCAACTGGTCTGCCATTTATTTGTTCCCCATTATAAATTCACCTGAATCTGATTGCAAGGCACCTACGTTTGTCTTCACTAATCTTTTTCTCGTCACAAAGCTATAGAAGCTTTTGCAGTCAGTTTTTATGTTCCCTGCAAGCTTACTCTCACACTCTATTTTCCCCCTCCTAATTCAACCCTTAGTTCTCCTCTGTTGAATTCTAAATTTCTCCCAGTCCTCAGGTTTGCTGCTTTTTCTGGCCAATTTATATGCCTCTTCCTTGGATTTAATACTTTCCCTAATTTCCCTTATTAGCCACGGTTGAGCCACCTTCCCTTTTTAATTTTTACTCCAGACAGGGATGCACAATTGTTGAACTTCATCCATGTGATCTTTAAATGTTTGCCATTGCCTATCCACCGTCAACCCTCTAAGTATCATTTGCCAGTCTATTCTCGCCAATTCACGCCTCATACCATCGAAGTTACCTTTCCTTAAGTTCAGGACCCTAGTCTCTGAATTAACACTGTCACTTTCCATCTTAATAAGGAATTCTATCGCATTATTGTTACCCTTCCCCAAGGGGCCTTGCACAACAAGACTGCTAATTAGTCCTTTCTCATTGCACATCACCCTGTCTCGGATGGCCAGCCCTCTAGTTGGTTCCTCGACATATTGGTCCAGAAAACCATCCCTAATACACTCCAGGAAATCTTCCTCCATCGTATTGCTACCAGTTTGGTTAGCCCAATCTATATGTAGATTGAAGTTGCCCATGATAACTGCTTTACCTTTATTGCACACATCCCTAATTTCTTGTTTGATGCTGACCTCAACCTCACTACTACTGTTTGGTGGTCTGTACACAACTCCCACTGGCGTTTTCTGCCCTTTGATATTCAGCAGCTCCACCCATGCAAATTCCACATCATCCAAGCTAATGTCCTTCCTTACTATTGCGTTAATTTCCTCTTTAACCAGCAACGCTACCCCACCTCCTTTTCCTTTCTGTCTATCCTTCCTGAATGTTGAATACCCCTGGATGTTGAGTTCCCAGCCTTGCTCACCTTGGAGCCACGTCTCCCTGATGCCAATTATATCATATTCATTAATTGCTGCCTGTGCAGTTAATTCGTCCACATTATTATGAATACTCCTCGCATTGAGGCACAGAGCCTTCCGGCTTGTCTTTTTAACACACTTTGCCCTTTTAGAATTTTTCTTCAATATGGCCCTTTTTGATTTTTGCCTTGGGTTTCTCTGCCCTCCACTTTTACTTTTCTTCTTTCTATCTTTTGCTTCTCCCCTATTTTACTTCCCTCTGTCTCCCTGCATAGATTCCCATCCCCCTGCCATATTAGTTTAACCCCTCCCCAACAGCACTAGCAAACACTCCCCCTCGGACATTGGTTCCGGTCTTGCTCAGGTGCAGACCGTCCTGTTTGTACTGGTCCCACCTCCCCCAGAACCGGTTCCAATGTCCCAGGAATTTGAATCCCTCCCTTCTGCACCACTCCTCAAGCCATGTATTCATCTGAGATACCCTGCGATTCCTACTCTGACTAGGACGTGGCAGCTAAAGAATGTGCAGGCAGGGAGGAAGTGGGTGACCAACAGACAGAACAGGAGGACTCGGCAGGTAGGGCAGTATTCTGTCCTGAGTACTGGTGAGGGCGACGATGCCTCTGGGGAGTGCAGCCAGAGCCAAGTCCACGGCACAACGGGTGGCTCAGCCGCACAGGGCTCGGGGGGAAGGAGAATGGAAGAGCAGTAGTGGTAGGGAATTCAATAGTCAAGGGAACAGGCAGATGTTTCTGTGGCCGCAGAGATGTTACTCCAGGATGGTACGTTGCCTCCCTAGTGCCAGGGTCCAGGATGTCACCAAGCGGCTGCTAGACATTCTGGGGGAAGGTGGTGACAGCCAGAGGTTGTGGTCCATATCGGTACCAATGACATAAGTAGAAAAAGGGATGAGGTCCTGCAGGCAGAGTTTAGGGAGCTGGGAAAGAGATTAAAAAGCAGGACCTCAAAGGTAGTAATCGCCGGTGCCAGTGCCACGTGCTAGTGAGTACAGAAATCGGAGGATAGAGCAGACGAATACATGGCTGGAGAGATGGTGCAGGCGGGAGGGCTTTATATTCCTGAGGCATCGGGACCATTTCTGGGGGAGGTGGGAGTTGGACTGGTTGCACCTCAACAGAGCTGGGACCTTATTCTCATGGGAGAGTTTGCTGGTGCTGTTGGGGAGGGGTTAAACTAGCTTGGCAGGGGGATGGGAACCGGAGAATAGATTCAGTGGAGAGAGAAGCAAAGCTGGAATTGGGCAGCAGTGAAGTAGAAAGTGAATTTGGAAGACAAAGGAAACAAGGGCTGGAAAATAGACAATAAGGGAGTTTGGCACCACAAAATGGTATCGACTTCACTGCAAAGAGTATTGGGAATAAGGTAGGTGAGCTGAGAGCACAGATAGAACATAAGAACGTAAGAACATAAGAAATAGGAGCAGGAGTAGTTCATTAGGCCCCTCGACCCTGCTCCGCCATTCAATAAGATCATGGCTGATCTGATCGTGGACTCAGCTCCACTTCCCAGCCCGCTCCCTATAACCCTTTACTCCCTTAGCGCTCAAAAATCTTGTCTATCTCCGCCTTAAATATATTCAATGACCCAGCCTCCACAGCTCTCTGGGGCAGAGAATTCCATAGTTTTATAATCCTCTGAGAGAAGAAATTTCTCTTCATCTCAGTTTTAAATGGGCCTATGAGTGGAAATATCCTCTCTGCATCCACCTTGTCGAGCCTCATTATCTTAGAAGTTTCAGTAAGATCACCTCTCATTCTTCTGAGCTCCGATGTGTATAGGTCCAACCTATCCTCATAAGTTAATCCGTTCGTCTCCGGAATCAACCTAGTGAACCTTCTCTGAACAACTTCAATGCAAGTATATCCTTCCTTAAATACGAAGACCAAAATTGTATGCAGTACTCCAGGTCACCAATACCCTGTACAGTTGGAGCAGGACTTATCTGTTTTTATACTCTATCCCCCTTGCAATAAAGGCCAACATTCCATTTGCCTTCCTGATTACTTGCTGTACCTGCATACTAACTTTTTGTGTTTCATGCACAAGGACCCCCAGGTCTCTCTGTACTGCAGCACTTTGCAATATTTCTCCATTTAAATTATAATTTGCCTTTCTATTATTTCTGTCAAAGTGGATAACCTCACATTGTCCCACATTATACTCCATCTGCCAAATATTTGCTCACTCACTTAGCCTATCTCTATCCCTTTGCAGATTTTTTGTGTCTTCCTCACAATTTGCTTTTGCACCCAAGTTTGTATCATCAGCAAACTTGGCTACATTACACGGTCCCTTCATCCAAGTCATTAACATAGATTATAAATAGTTGAGGCCCCAGCACCGATCCCTGCGGCACCCCACTAGTCACAGTTTGCCAACTGGAAAATGACTTATTTATCCCGACTCTCTGTTTTCTGTTAGTTAGCCAATTCTCTATCCATGCTAATATATTACCCCCAACCCGGTGAGATTTTATCTTGTGCAGTAACCTCTTATGTGGCACCTTATCAAATGCCTTCTGGAAATCGAAATAGACACTTGGCAATATGATGATATAGCCATTACTGAGACATGGCTGAAAGAAGGACAGGTATGGCAACTCAACATTCCTGGTTACAGGTGGGATAGAGAGGGGGGTAAGAAAGGAGGGGGAGTCGCAGTATAAATTAAATAAACAATTATAGCTGTGAGAAGGGATGATATGTTCGAGGGGTCATCAAACGGGGTCATATGGGTTGAATTGAAGAAAAAAAAAGGGGCGATCATACTATTGGGAGTGTACTATAGATCCCCAAACAGTCAGGGAGATAGAAGAACAAATATGTGGGCAAATTGCTGCGAAGTGCATAAACTATGGAGCTATAATAGTGGGGAATTTCAAATACTCTAATATTAACTTGGAAAAAAGCAATGTGAATGCTACAAAGGATGCGTAATTCCTAAAATGCATTCAGGAGAATTTCTTTAGCCCAATAAGGGAAGGGGCTGTTCTGGATTTGGTTTTGGAGAATGAAAAGAGGCAGGTGGAAAGGGTATCAATGGGGGAGCATTTTGGTGCCAGTGATCATAATTCAGTCAGATCTAGGGTAGTTATGGAAAAGGACAAAGGTGGACCAGGAAAAAAAGTTCTCAATTGAAGTAAAGCTAATTTTGCTGAGCTGAGATGGGATTTGGCCAAGGTGGACTAGAAATGGCTACTTGATGATAAATCAGTGTCAGAGCATTGGGAGGCATTCAAGGAGAAGATCCTGAGGGTACAGAGCACGTTCCCTTAAAAGTAAAAGGGTGGGGCTAACAAATATAGAGCCCCCCGGATGTCGAGGGCCATACAATGCAAGATAAAGAAAAAAAGGGAAGGTTATGACAGATTCTGAGAACGCAATACTGCAGAGACTCTTAGAGGAGTATAAGAAATACAAGGATGTAATTAAAAAAGATATCTGGAAAGCAAAGAGAGAGCATGAAAGAATGTTGGCAAGTAAAATCAGGGCCTTGGGGCCGAAAATGAGGGAGGCTGGGTGGAGAGAGAGTGAGGGAGGCTGGGTGGAGGGGCCAGAGAGCTGGGGAGTGGGGGTGGTGTGGGGCGGGGGGGGGGGGGGCGGTGGTGAAGAGAGGGAACTTAGGAAAGATGGATCATGTTCTTAACTCATGACACTGTTACTATTCACTTCATACCCAATAAACCTGTTAACAATCCATACACAATGCCCCATCTATGGGCGGGGGGGGGGGGCGGTGGGGGAGGCGTGGGGAGGGCGGGAAGGAGGATGCACTTGCGTTTGGGGAAGGCACTTCGGCTGGGGGAGGCATGCACCTGGACTGGGGTAAGGCACTTTGGCTGCGGGAGGCATACACTTGGACTGTTGTAAGGCACTTTGGCTGGCCCTTGCTGTCTTCAGGGGAGCTCTGTCCTCTGTCGCTACAGGAAGTCAAAGTGGATCGTGTTACAATTTGCAAAGTCAGTGAGACCTTGGGATGGACAGATCCAGTGACACAGTCCTGTGAAACTTCAGGGGGTGGCTTATCCTCCAAGGGGACCAATCAGAAATAAGGGGTGGAGCTTGTGGGCCATTTTTGCAGTCCAAATAAGCGTGTCCTTCATAAATATATTCAGAGCAAGAGGATACTTAGAGAAAGAGTGGGACTTATGAGAGACCACAAAGGAAATCTATGTGTGGTGGCAGAAGATGTGGGTATGATTCTTAATGAATACTTTGCATTTGTTTTCACAAAAGAGAAGGGTGATGCAGACTTGGCAATCAGGGAAGAGGAGTGTGAAATATTAGATGAGATAAACCTAGTGAGAGAGGAAGTATTAAGGGGCTTAATTCCCAGGCCCGGATGAAATGCATCCCAGGCTGTTAAGAGAAACAAAAGAGGAAATCGCAGAGGCTCCGACCATCATTTTCCAGTCCTCTCTGGCTACAGGTGTGGTGCCGGAGGACTGCTAATGTTGTACCTTTGTTTAGAAAGGGATAGACTGAGTAATTACAAGCCAGTCAGCCTAACTTCCGAGGGACTGCCTATGATGATGATGACGATCACAGGGATCAGTGCTTGGGCCCCAGCTATTCACAATTTATATAAATGATTTGGATGAGGGAACCAAATGTAATATTTCCAAGTTTGCTGATGACACAGAACGAGGTGGGGTTGTGAGGAGGATGCATAGATGCTGCAAGGTGATTTAGATAGGTTGAGTGAGTGAGCAAACACATGGCAGATGCTGTATAATATGGATAACTATGAAGCTATTCACTTTGGTTGGAAAAATAAAGACAAAGTATCATTTTAATAGTGATAGCTTGGGAAATGTCGATGTACAAAGGGACCTGGGTGTCCTTGTACACCGGTCATTGAAAGCAAACATGCAGGTGCAGCAAGCAGTTAGAAAGGCAAATGGTATGTTGGCCTTCATTGCAAGAGGATTTGAGTACAGGAGCAAGGATGTCTTACAACAGTTATACAGGGCCTTGGTGAGACTGCATCTGGAGTATTGTGTGCAGTTTTGCTCTCCTTACCGAAGAAAGGATATTCTTGCCATTGAGGGAGTGCAGCAAAGGTTCACCAGACTGATTCCTGGGATGTCAGGACTGTCGTATGAGGAGAGATTGGGTCGACTAGGCTTGTATTCACTAGAGTTTAGAAGAATGAGAGGGGACCTCATTGAAACGTATAAAATTCTGACAGGGTTGGACAGACTGGATGCGGGGAGGATGTTTCCCCTGGCTGGGAAGTCTAGAACAAGGGGCCACAGTCTCGGGATACGGGGTAGGAAATTTAGGACTAAGATGAGAAATTTTTTCACTGAGGGTGGTGAACCTGTGGAATTCTCTACCACAGAAGGCTGTGGAGGCCAAGTCACTGAATATATTTAAGAAGGAGATAGATTTCGAGACACAAAAGGCATTAAGGTGTATGGGGAAAAAGCGGGAATATGGTGTTGAGATAGAGGATCAGCCATGATCATGTTGAATGGCGTTGCAGGCTCGAAGAGCCGAATGGCCTACTACTGCTCCTATTTTCTATGTTTCTAACCTCAGTGGTGAGAAAATTATTGGAAAAAATCCTGAAGGACAGGATAAATCTTCATTTGGAAAGACATGGATTAATCAAGGACAGTCAGCATAGATTTGTTCAGGAAAAGTCTCCTTTTTTGAGGAGTTAACCAGGAGGGTCGATGAGGGCAGTGTGTATGATGTAGTGTATATGGATTTTAGCAAAGCTTTTGATAAAGTCCCTCATGGCAGACTGGTCACGAAAGTAAAAGCCCATGGGATCCAGGGCAAAATGGCAAGTTGGATCCAAAATTGGCTCAGAGGCAGGAAGCAAAGGGTAATGAATGGTTGATGGGTGTTTGTGTGACTGGAAGGCTGTATCCAGTGGGGTTCTGCAGGGCTCACTGCTGGGTCCCTTGCTTTTTGTGGTGTGTATCAATGACTTGGACTTGAATGTTGGGGGTATGATTAAGAAGTTTGCAGATGACACTAAAATAGGCTGTGTGGTTGATAATGAAGGAGAAAGCTGCGGACTGCAGGAAGATCTAATGTACTGGTCAGGTAGGCGGAACAATGGCAAATGGAAATCTGGATAAGTGTGAGATAATGCATTTGGGGAGGTCTTACAAGGCCAGGAATACACAATATATGGTACGACACTGAAAAGTGCAGGTCCGCAGATCCCTAGAGGTAGCAGGCTAGGTAGATAAGGTGGTTAAGAAGATATATGGAATAGTTGCCTTTATAAGTTGAGGCATAGAATACAAGAGCAAGGAGGTTATGCCTGAACTGTATAAAACACTGGTTAGGCCACAGCTGGAGTACTGTGCACAGTTCTGGTCACCACATTACAGGAACGATGTGGTTGCACTGGAAAGGGTGCAGAGGAGATTTATAAGAATGTTGCCTGGACTGGAGAATTTTGGCTATGAGGAAAGATTGGAGATGCTGGGTCTGTTTTCCTTGGGCCAGAGGAGGCTGAGGGGAGACCTGATTAAGATGTATAAAATTATAAGGGGCCTGGATAGAGTGGATAAGAAGGACCTGTTCCCTTGGCAGAGGGGTCAACAGCCAGGGGATATAGGTTTAAAGTAATTGCAGGGAGGTTTAGAGGAGATATGAGGAGAAATTTCTTCACCCAAAGCGTAGTGGGGGTCTGGAACTCACTGCCTGAAAGGGCGGCAGAAACCCTCACTACATTTAAAAAATACTTGGATGTGCATATAAGTGCCAAAGCCTACGGGGCTACGGACCAAGAGCTAGAAAGTGGGATTAGGCTTGATAGCTCTTGGTCGGCCGGCGGGGGCACGATGGGCCGAAATGGCCTCCTTCTCTGCTGTAAATTTCTATGATTCTAAGTCCCCAGATGTTAATGAGGACTGCAGGGTCCATTGGGCTGGGTGTGCCTTTGTCATGTCCAAAGCGAGTGCCGAGGTCAATGCTGCGTGGTCCATCCAGTTTTATTCTTACTGTTTTTCTTCGCGGTTTGGTAGAACGGAGTGGCTTGCTCGGCCATTTCAGAGCAGATTGAGCCGATACTCATTGGAGTTTAGAATACTTGAGAGGCGATCTTATTGAAATTTATAAGATTCTGAGGGGACTTGACACGGTAGATGCAGAGAGGATGTTTCCCCGAGTGGGGGAATCTAAAACTAAGGTGCATAGTTTCAGAATAAGGGGTTTCCCATTTAAAACGGAAATGAGAAGTTTCTTCTCTGAGGGTCGTGAATCCCCTTACCCATTCTCCTCTGAATTCATTGACCACCTATCTTACCTAAACCTCTCCCATAATATATACTCTCCTACCCACATGTACAGACAACCCCTCAACCTTGGCATCACCTGTGGCCAGTTTACTATCACACATTCTCTATCACAGACGACTACTTTTTATGCTTTATCCATATTTCCCCCCCCCCCCCCCCCCCCCGCCCTATTGCCTTCCAACCTCACATCCTTCAATATCCACGCCTGGAAAAAACACTCCGTCACATAACTGCACTTTTTAAAGCTCAACTGCCTAGCCTTTGGCCCTCCACCAGCTACAACATCTGAAGGTTCGATCAGCTCATCCACTTCTCATTTGTAACCAGCAAAACCTTTACTTTCTCACCCAGTCAATCCCTCTGGTATGGCCATCTTCACTCTCTCAAATCCAAGAACACATAAGACACAAAACTGGCTGCACCACATCAAGTATTATCGGGTCTTGCTCTGCTCTGGTAAAATTGCCCAACTATTCCAGGATCATACTGGAAAGCAAAGATAACCTCTGGCTTACAAAAGCAAAATACTGCGGATGCTGGAAATCTGAAATAAAAACAGAAAATGCTGGAAATGCTCAGCAGGTCAAGCAACATCTGTGGAGAGAGAAACAGAGTTAACATTTCAGATCAATGACCTTTCATTGGAACTGGAAAATGTTAGAGATATAACAGGTTTTAGGCAAGTGCAAAGGCAGGGAAAGGGAGCGGGGGGGACGGAAGGAGAGAACAAAAGGGAACGCCTGTGATGAGGTGGAAGGCAGGAGTGATTAAGATTGTACAAGGCAAAAGGAGATAGTAATGGGACAAGTAAAGAAACAAAAGTTGGCTCTGCAAGAGATGCAAATGGGAATAGCAGAATCATCAACAACTACTGTCTGGAAAAAAATAGGGGCAGAGTTTATGATCTGAAATTGTTGAACTCTTAAGTTCAGAAGGCTGTAAAATGCCTTTTACTGAGGTGGTGACCTCAGTCGTCGAGCTACAATATGCGGACGATGCCTGTGTCTGCGCACATGCAGAGGCTGGACTCCAGGACATAGTTGACGTATGTAAGACCTCCCTGCAGTAAGACCTCCCTGCTCCTATACTCAAATCCCCTAGCTATGAAAGCCAACATACCATTTGCCTTCTTCATCGCCTGCTATACCTGCATGCCAACTTTCAATGACTGATGAACCATGACACCCAGGTCTCGTTGCACCTCCCCTTTTCCTAATCTGCCGCCATTCAGATAATCTGCCTTTGTGTTTTTGCCCCCAAAGTGGATAACCTCACATTTATCCACATTATACTGCATCTGCCATGCATTTGCCCATTCACCTAACCTGTCCAAGTCACCCTGCAACCTCTTAGCATCCTCCTCACAGCTCACACCGCCACCCAGTTTAGTGTCATCTGCAAACTTGGAGATACTAAACTCAATTCCTTCATCGAAATCATTAACGTATATTGTAAAGAGCTGGAGCCCTGCGGCACCCTGCCATTCTGAAAAGGACCCGTTTATCCTAACTCTCTGCTTCCTGTCTGCCAACCAGTTCTCTATCCATGTCAGTACATTACCCCCAATACCATGTGCTTTGATTAAGCACAGCAATCTCTTGATTGGAACCTTGTCAAAAGCCTTTTGAAAGTCCAAATACACCACATCCACTGGTTCTCCCTTGTCCACTCTATTAGTTACATCCTCAAAAAATTCCAGGTGGTTTGTCAAGCATGATTTCTTTTTCATAAATCCATGTTGACTTGGACCGATCCGGTCACTGCTTTCCAAATGCGCTGCTATTTCATCTTTAATAATTGATTCCAACATTTTCCCCACTACTGATATTAGGCTAACCGGTTTATAATTACCCATTTTCTCTCTCCCTTTTTTAAAAAGTGGTGTTCGATTAGCTACCCTCCAGTCCATCGGAACTGATCCAGAGTCGATAGACTGTTGGAAAATGATCACCAATGCATCCACTGTTTCTAGGGCCACTTCCTTAAGTACTCTGGGATGCAGACTATCAGGCCCCAGGGATTTATCGGCCTTCAATCTGCTCAATTTCCCGAGCACAATTTCCCGCCTAATAAGGTTATCCTTCAATTCCTCCATCTCACTCGACCCTCGGTCCCCTCGTACTTCCGGAAGGTTATTTGTGTCTTCCTTCATGAAGACAGCACCAAAGTATTTGTTCAACTGGTCTGCCGTTTCTTTGTTCCCCATTATAAATTCATCTGAATCTGACTGCAAGGGACCTACGTTTGTCTTCATTAATCTTTTTCTCTTCACATATCTATAGAAGCTTTTGTAGTCAATTGTTATGTTCCCTGCAAGCTTCCTCTCGTACTCTATTTTCCCCCTCCTAATTAAACCCTTTGTCCTCCTCTGCTGAATTCTAAATTTTCTCAGTCCTCAGGTTTGCTGCTTTTTCTGGCCAATTTCTATGCCTCTTCCTTGGATTTAACACTATCCTTAATTTCCCTTGTTAGCCACGGTTGAGCCACCTTCCCCGTTTTATTTTTACTCCAGACAGGGATGTACAATTGTTGAAGTTCATCCATGTGATCTCTAAATGTTTGCCATTGCCTATCCACCGTCAACCCTCTAAGAATCATTTGCCAGTCTATTCTAGCCAATTCACGCCTCATACCATCGAAGTTACCTTTCCTTAAATTCAGGACCCTAGTCTCTGAATTAACTGTGTCACTCTCCATCTTAGTAAAGAAATCTATCATATTATGGTCACTCTTCCCCAAGGGGCCTCGCACAACAAGATTGCTAATTAGTCCTTTCTCATTACACATCACCCAGTCTAGGATGGCCAGCCCTCTAGTTGGTTCCTCGACAAATTGGTCCAGAAAACCATCCCTAATACACTTCAGGAAATCCTCCTCCGTCGTATTGTTACCAGTTTGGTTAGCCCAATCTATATGTAGATTGAAGTTGCCCATGATAACTGCTGTACCTTTATTGCACGCATCCCTAATTTCTTGTTTGATGCTGTCCCCAACCTCACTACTACTGTTTGGTGGTCTGCACACAACTCCCACTCGCGTTTTCTGCCCTTTGGTATTCCGCAGCTCCGCTCATACAGATTCCACATCACCCAAGCTAATGTCCTTCCTTACTATTGCGTTAATTTCCTCTTTAACCAGCAACGCTACCCCACCTTCTTTTCCTTTCTGTCTGTCCTTCCTGAATGTTGAACACCCCTGGATGTTTGAGTTCTTAGCCTTGGTCACCCTGGAGCCATGTCTCCGTGATGCCAATGATATCATATTCATTAATTGCTGCCTATGCAGTTATTTCATCCATCTTATTACGAATACTCCTCGCATTGAGGCACAGATCCTTCCAGCTTGTCTTTTTAACACACTTTGCCCTTTTGGAATTTTGCTGTAATGTGGCCCTTTTGATTTTTGCCTTGGGTTTCTCTGCCCTCCACTTTTACTTCTTTCTATTTCACACTCTCCGAATCATACCTTTCAGTCGCTCCTCTAACCATGCTGTTCCAGTACAGCTACGGTACTGGCATCTACCCCATAACATAGAAAAATGCCAAGGAATGTCCTGTCCACAAAAGGCAGGACAAATCTAATCCAGCCAATTACCGCCCCATCATTCTACTCTCAATCATCAGCAAAGTGCTGGAAGGTGTCATCGACAGTGCTATCAAGCGGCACTTCCTCACCAATAACCTGCTCACTGATGCTCAGTTTGGGTTCCGCCAGGACCACTCGGCTCCAGACCACATTATAGCCTTGGTCCAAACATGGACAAAAGAGCTGAATTCCAGAGGGGAGGTGAGGTGACTGCACTTGACATCAAGGCAGCATTTGACCGAGTGTGGCATCAAGGGGTCGTGGTAAAATTGAAGTCAATGGGAAGTGGGGGGGGGCCCGAACTCTCCACTGGCTGGAGTCATACCGAGTTCAAAGGAAGATGGTTGTGGTTGTTGGAGGCCAATCACCTCAGCCTCAGGACATCGCTGCAGGAGTTCCTGAGGGTAGTGTCCTAGGCCCAATTATCTTCAATTGCTTAATCAATGACCTTCCCTCCATCGTAAGGTCAGAAGTGGGGAGGTTTGCTGATGATTGCAGTGTGCAGTTTCATTTGCAACTCCTCAAATAATGAAGCAGTCTGTGCCCGCATGCAGAAGACCTAGAAGAACATAAGTACATAAGAAATAGAAGCAGGAATAGACCATTTGGCCCCTCGAACCTGCTCTGCCATTCAATAAGATCATGGCTGATCTGATCATGGACTCGGCTCCACTTCACTGCCTGCTCCCTGTAACCCTTTATTCCCTTATCACTCAAAAATCTGTCCATCTCCGCCTTAAATATATTCAATGACCCAGCCTCCACAGCTCTCTGGGGCAGAGAATTCCATAGATTTACAACCCTCTGAGAAAAGATTCCTCCTCATCTCAGTTTTAAATGGGCGGCCCCTTATTCTGAGATTATGCCCCTAGTTTCCCCTAGGAGTGGAAATATCCTCTCTGCACCCACGTTATCGTGCCCCCTCATTATCTTATATGTTTCAATAAGATCACCTCTCATTTTTCTGAACTCCAATGAGTATAGACCCAATCTACTGAACCATAAGTCAACCCCCACATCTCTGGAATCAACGTAGTGAACCTTCTCTGAACAGCGTCCAATGCAAGTATATCCTGACCAAAACTGTACGCAGTACTCTCGGTGCGGCCTCACCAATACCCTGTACAGTTGTAGCAGGACTTCTCTGCTTTTATACTCCATCCCCCTTGCAATAAAGGCCAACATTCCATTTGCCTTCCTGATTACTTGCTGTACCACCACACTAACTTTTTGTGTTTCATGCACAAGGACTCCCAGGTCTCTCTGTACTGCAGCACTTTGTAATTTTTCTTCATTTAAATTATAATTTGTTTTTCTATATTTTTTCTGCCAAAGTGGATAACCTCATACTTTCCCACATTATACTCCATCTGCCAAATTTGTGCCCACTCACTTAGCCTGTCTCTGTCCCTTTGCAGATTTCTTGTGTCCTCACAATTTGCACTCTCACCTATCTTTATATCTTCAGCAAACTTAGCTACATTACACTTGGTCCCTTCATCCAAGTCATTAATATAGATTGTAAATAGTTGAGGGCCCAGCACCAATCTCTGCGGCACCCCACTAGTTACTGTTTGCCAACCGGAAAATGACCCATTTATCCTGACTCTCTGTTTTCTGTTAGTTAGCCAATCCTCTGTCTATGCTAATATATTACCCTCAACCCTGTGAACTTTTATCTTGTGCAGTAACCTTTTACACCACATCCACTTGTTCCCCTTATCCACCCTGCTTGTCACATCCTCAGAGAACTCCAGCAAATTTGTCAAATATGATTTCCCTTTCATAAAACCATGTTGACTCTGCTTGATTGACTCATGCTTTTCCAAATGTCCTGCTACTGCATTCTTAATAATGGACTCCAGCATTTTCCCAACGACAGATGTTAGGCTAACTGATCTATAGTTTCCTGCTTTTTGTCTGCCTCCTTTTTTAAATAGGGGCGTTACATTTGCAGTTTTCCAATCCGTTGGGACCGCCCCAGAATCCAGGAAATGTTGGTAGATTACAACCAATGCATCCACTATCTCTGCAGCCAGTTCTTTTAAGACCCTAGTGTTGTGTATGGAGAAAGAGTCAGACTGAACACTGTGAGCTCAAAGTAAAGTGTGACCTGGGTCTTTTATTGCAGGTCTCCAGAGTGCCTCCAACCTGTGAAGCCTCCTTAAATACCTGTGCTCTCAAGGGATTATGGAATCCCTTGGGACTCCAGGGGATGAGTCCTCTGGTGGGTGTACAGAGTAAATACAAGTATACATATATAACACCTAGGATTCAAGCCATCAGGTCCAAGGGATTTATCCGCATTTAGTGCCATTATTTTACCGAGTACTACTTCTTTAGTGATAGTGATTGTATTAAGTTCCTCTCGCCCTATAGCCCCTTGATTATCCACTATTGGGATGTTTTTAGTGTCTTCTACCATGAAGACCGATACAAAATATTTGTTCACAGTCTCTGCCATTTCCCTGGTCCCCATTATTAATTCCTCAGTCTCATCCTTTAAAGGACCAACATTTACTTTAGCCACTCTTTTCGTTTTCATGTATCTGTAGAAACTGTTACTATCTGTTTTTATATTTCGTGCTAGTTTGCTTTCATAATCTATCTTCCCCCTCTTTATTATTTTTTTAGTCGTTCTTTGCTGGCTTTTAAAATTTCCCAATCCTCTGGCCTCCCACTAGTCTTGGCCACTTTGTATGCCCTTGTTTTCAATTTGATACCACCTCTCGTTTCCTTAGTTAGCCACGAATGGTTATCCATCTCTCAGTCTTCCTTCTCATTGGAATATATTTTTGTTGAGATTTATGAAATATGTCCTTAAATGTCTGCCACTGCTCATTAACATTCAGGCTTGGGCTGAGAAGTTGCAAGTAACATTCGTGCCATACAAATGGCAGGCAATGACTATCTTCAACAAGAGAAAGTGTAACCACCACTCCTTGACATTCAACAGCATTACCATCGCCGAATGCCCCACCATCAACATCCTGGGGGTCACCATTGACCAGAATCATAACTGGACCAGCCACATAAATGCAATAGTTACAAGAACAGGTCAGAGCAGAGGCTGGGTATTCTGCAGTAAGTGTCTCACCTCCCGACTCCCTAAAGCCTTTTCACCATCAATGAGGCACAAGTGAGGAATACTCTCCACTTGCTTGGACGAGTGCAGCTCCAACAACACTCGAGATGCTCGCCACCATCCAGAGCAAAACAGCCCGCTTGATTTGCACCCCATCAACCACCTTCATAAGAACATAAGAAATAGGTCCTGCTCCTGCTCTTATTTCTTATGTTCTTGTGTAAGATTGAAATTGGCAAAGGTGAGGAGGGTGGATATAACGGTGAGAAACTTGGGTAGATCTTGGAATGGTGGCAGAGAACAAGGCTTTTAAAGGAGAGATGAGACTGAACAAGATGAGGTGCTCAAAGTACCAGAGGTGTAAGGGCAGGGACGAAGGTATGATTTTTGTGATGAGGGCCACACTGTCACTGCCGATTTGGTGGTAGAACATGCAGCCTGGTGGGGAGCCTTCTATAAGGAACAAGGTTCACCATTTGTGAGCCAAGTTTCAGTCAAATCGAATGTATCAATATACTCATTCATAATACGATAAGTCTCTGTTGTGGCTGAATGGACATTCTGTAGGCAGAGTTCAAAACAACAGTGGTGGATGGGGCGATTGGGATGTGAATCAGGTTGGTGAGTTTAGCCCCAGCAGGTGGACTGGGAGGGAAGGTTGGTGAGAAAGGAGGATGGGCAGTTTAAGCTTTTGCTCATGGAGGCAGGGCTGGATTTCTTGATGGGTCCTTTGGAAAATGCAAGGAGATACAGAGGGTAACTGTGTACTTATCTAAGGGAGATTCAAGCCTGGAATGGTGACTGAAGAGTTTTTAGGAAGAGGAGCAATGGTGGTTTGGGGTAGGTATCGGGGCAAAATACTGAAGAGGGGAGAAATGAAAGG
The DNA here is from genome assembly GCF_044704955.1 of Pristiophorus japonicus. NCBI lineage: Eukaryota > Metazoa > Chordata > Chondrichthyes > Pristiophoridae > Pristiophorus > Pristiophorus japonicus. The sequence continues at coordinate 152,699,650 of NC_091979.1, read as the reverse complement.
TGGCATGACTGAGTAGCAGAAGGGGAAGAGAGAAGGGCCCCAAGAGGAGACAAGAGAACAAAAAAAGAGGTAGAATTAAGAACCTCTTGTCTGGAGCAAGCGCCAAAATGCATACACAAACAGACACGGTTCCATAAATCTGGCAGAGATTAGAAGAGACATGTACTCGTCTTAAACAGAGGACTTTTCCCTTTAATCCAGGTTCCTTGTATTAAATGGGTCAAAACATTTTGCAGCTCTATGTGGCACTCTGCTTTTCTTCTGCCTTAATCCTTGGCTACTGCAAAGGCACCAACTAGATTTGGCATGCAAGGTTACTTCATTGCAATTTTTTTTCTTTTTCTGCTAAATTTACCCTCCACCTCCCAGAAGGTTCTCCCACCCTGCTGCAACAAAAAAGGGGGCATGTGCAATAGCTCACTTCATTTGTTTTCACAATATAGGTGATTAAGTTGATGGAGATGAGAGCTTTTGTTAATTGGGATCACTAAAAGATTACTTTTGTAGTCAAGTTCTTTTTTTAAAATATCGCTGAGTGGAGGAAAGAGAATTACACTGCATCACACACAACCTGTATTATGATCTGCTTAACAGAATGGACAAAGCTGGTGTTTCATAATCCTTGGAAAAGTTGACAATAGCTGGTAGAGTTTGTTCCAGATGTTGCTAAAAGGGTAGCTTTCATTGGTACTTCAAATTTGAACATTTAGTAAGTCATCTTTTAGCTATTCGAATATGGATGCTTTAGTTATTCCTGGACGTGACCAATAATATTTTTTTAATGCTTCCGCTCTGGTTATTACTACCTGTAATGTGATATTTTGGTGCCATCCAAGTACTGTGTAAACCCCTGCTGAAAGTTTTGTTTAAATAGAAAGTGCATTTGATAAAATGCAAGAGATCGAATTGCAAGGTGCAAGAATACAAGTCTCTGACCATGTATACATAGTCTCATGATTTTTTACAAAGGAAAGTAAACATGATTTTTTTTTAAGTAGTGTTCTTTATGAAATACACTTTCAGATATTTACAAACATGACTTTAACAGATAGAAAACTTCTAAAGTTTTACATGTGGTTCTTTCACTATCATGGTGAACCTCTGCCAGAGCTTGTGTTTGTCATGTAGAAGTGAAGTTTGGTTTTTATGAGCAGTGGCTATACAAATAACGATTGTAGGTTCCTTCACCATTACTATGTGATGTTTCTATTAACCTGCTTTTTCAGAACTAATCATGCAAGCCACCTATTTGACAGTTTTTTTTCTTTCAAATGTTTGCTTTTATTTTATTTTTGTGACTTTTTTGTCAAACCGAAAATCTTGGAAGTTTTTTATAACTATCTGGTGGCACAGTATATTGGCATGCTAAAATGCTAGACCATGGTGTAGTAAGACACGATTTAGTATCTGAACATCTCCATATGGGAAGTCCTGAACCTATTCAGTGTGAGAGTGAAGTCTGAGACTGAGACTCAATATAGCTTTTGTAGACCAAGAATGTGGCACTGGCAGAGGCCTGGAGTTAGGAATGTAGGGCTCAAATTTCGGCCTGAGTTGCTCCGATTTTTTTTGAGCAACTAGTTTAGAATGGAGCATCTTAGAAATTGCAATTCTTGGCATTTAGTTTGCTCCAGTTCTAGTGGGTTAGAATAGTTTCATTTTAGATCAGTCTTTTTGTTCCAGCGACTTACACCTGTTTTGCAAGTTAAGGCAGAGAAAATTTACTCCAAACTAACTTAGAATGGAGTAAGTGTAGATTTTTGTAGGCTCAGAAAAACCTTGCCTACACTTTAGAAATTAGGTGCAGGGAATGAGAGATGGGGGGTAGGGGAGGGGGGAAGGGAATTTTACAAGCATTAAAACTTCATGTTTACAAATAAAGAGCCATCATCAATAATAATTGATAAATAAATCAACCAATAAATCAATCACTATAATGTTTTGAAAATGATTACACCATCCCACACCATAACTATTTTTTGCTAATTAACTGTTGACTTGCCTAATCACAACCGACGATCTCAGCCAGTTCCTCCAAACGTATGTCTTGGCTTACAAGCTTACTGCTTCATGCATTGCTAAATCAGATGTGCTTCAGAACTGCCCGCCCTTTACCATATTGATTGCTTTTACAGAATCCAAGGTAAACTAACACAAATCTACACGCAACAGGTAGGTGGAGATAAAAGCTGCATAAAGTACTTTAAAACATCCAGTAACACAGGATCCTTGCACCCTCAAGTGATTTTTGTATAGTTTATCAAATTATTTGAAGCTGTCTGCACCACAATACATTTTTAGCTTTGTCATTGTAAACCCCCAAATGGCTGAGCCATTGTGAGAAAGCTCGTTGTAATTGCTTCTTCAGAAATTAATGCAAAAACACACAACTCCATGGGGTGGGGGAGGACAGACACATGTTTAGGAACAAGCCCATCCCTTTTTAAATAATCTAAACCCCAGAAACCCAGCTTTTCCCCATACCCTTCAATCATTTTCTCTCCAGAAACTTACCTTAAACTCATTTATATTATTACTCCCTATTGCTCTCTCTCTCTCTCTCTCTCTCTCTCTCTCTCTCGAGCAATTCCACAATGTCATTACTCTTTGTGTAAATAAATGCTCACTGACTGTCCTCCTTGTTCCATGATACAATAATAAGGCATGGATTCGGGATGAAGCAGGCTTGATGATTCAAATGGCCCTTTCTCATTCCAGACTTTGTTCTTTATAGTACTTCCAGTTGAAAAAACCTCCTGGGGCTCAGCAAGTTGCAGGAAATGCAAACTACTACACTGCAAGAGTGGTGGGATGTGGGTTTGATTCTGTGATTGGCTCAGGCAGTGAGTTCCCCACGAAAGCCAAGACCCACAGGAGTTGTCATGTGAGATCCCCCAACCCTGGAGCACCCTTTCCAGTCTCTAGTTGTCATTGTGGCTTTAGTAGGTTAATGGGAAGAGAATTGCAGCCTGGTCTGATGGGATGAAAGTTTTTTTTCTTCTCTGCAAGAAACAGGGACACAGTTAAGTTTGTAGAAAATCAGAATTACAGAACTTCCAGGATTGCATTCAATTACCCTTCAGATAAAGCCCTGTTAATCGTTGGACATGGAGGCCAGTCTGGACTGCAGTGGGTGTTGGAATGCATCTGCAAGTGTCGGCCATTCTGACTGCCCTTGGCCCTGACGAAATTTTGCAGTTGTGCAATCTGCTTGTTCAGGCTGTTTATATCCTGTTTGATGATGTCCAACAACGATTTCCTTTTCGCCAATATGGTCAGCTTTTCCAGTTTGGAGATTGTGTTACTCAAATCTTTGCTGATTCGCTTTGCCATGACCGTGAACTCACTCCGCTGCCGCAAGGCGTTCAGGAGAGGCTTGTTGACCTGCAGTCCGTTTTGGCTGTTCTGCATCAACTTGCAGGCAGTAAAGAACTCCTTCAGATAAGGCAGGCACTGTTCCCGCAGGTTGCGGCGGGGAGCCCATTCGGCCAGGACTAGGGCCCCTCCCAAACAGCCTGCACAGATTCGGGGGCGAGGAACTACGCGCATATTCCAGCACGCATGCGCAGGGCTGCCGGCACTAAATGAGCTGCTGTGAGCTAGCCCCGCCCCCCCCGCCGGCAGATCTTCGGCGCCATGCTTTGGCCCTGCCCCCTGCAGCTGCTGGTATGCCGCGCCGACCTGGAACGGCCCCGAGAAAGATCACAGAATTCCGAGGTAGGCTTTAGGCGCACTTTCTCTTCCAGGAAACAGACGTGCCTCTCGGAGGTGTGCCGTTCTCAAGAGGGCCGAAACTTGAGCCCGTAGGGTGGGTGGTTGAAGTCCCTTTTGTAAATAAAGGTGAAATATGTACATGTTGGTAAAAGTAATAAGATTCAGTGTATATTTTATTTTTTTATTGCAAAAGTGAAAGTCACATGAGATAGGACATTGATTTGATAAAATTCCAGTAAGCACTTCAGTGCAAGTTAGTACGAAGAAGTAAATGTTTACCTGATCTTTTTGAACTTGTTTGTCTGGTTTGATTATTACAGAATGTGCCTTGGTACAGCCAAGATTAAAATTCTTTCTCACAGTATTTGCTGCTACGGGCCACACTCCACAGAAGTATTAAAGATTGCAATGCAAATGCTAAGGTGAAAAACCAAGGTCATAAAGTGTTGAATGAGAAAAGGGATCAAGTCCATTCTACAGTGAAATTTATGTTACCTTTTATGGAGCCTAGCCAGCCCACTTTCATTCCTGAAAAAATTGACAGTTAAAATCTTGGAATTTAAAATTCTGAAATTCCTTTCTTCCTGAAAATAGTTGAGTCTCCAAGAGATCATACAACATCCACTATTCAACTCTGAAAAGTTTATTTCTATAGATTACACATTGGTGGCCCCAGCAGCACATATCATGGAATTGTTATTGGTGTACATCATTTATGCAATAGCACATTCAAATTACTGCAGTTTTCATTGTTGCATAACACAATTTTGATGTTTTGCAGACTAATTGGTAAAACTGTTTGACGATATCACAGTTCTTGCAATTTTTTATATTGCGTACAGATAAAATAAAAGCATGTTGAGTGACTTCTGCATCTTGATTTGAAGTCATTTATGTGCTACCTCTTGCCCCTTCCCCAAATCACCGCAGAAAATAAAGTCCTTTATCAGTGTGGCTTTGAAACTAGCCACCAGGGGGTCTTTTAAAGCAGACAGGAGATGACTGCAAGGGTAAGTTGAGAGATCGTTCTTGACTCTAGCCACTGTTTGCCACTTTCCCACAACAGAGATGTGCAATACTGTAGGCTCATGGGTGTGATACGAAAACTCATGACTCTGTGTTACCACTTTATTTATGAAATTATTGCATAATGTTTAATAGTCCACGCCAGGAGATATGCGTTTTAGAAGTGCAAGCCATTTGTAGCTGATTAATTTTTGAATAACTGATATTAGGCCAAGCTATCGAGTGTCCCTTGTAACTGAACAAATAGGGTTAGAGTTGGAGCTAGTTATTATATTTTCTGGCTATTTCTCAATTTGAACGTGGTTCTACATGAGGCATTTCAATTATTTTATTGCTGCCTCCAGACCCAATCCTTGTTTTGCATAAGGTACTTTGACCACTTCCTGGTTACCTGCAAAATCAAGAGATGCAGAGAAAAAAAGGCTTTCCTGATGAGCGTGCTTGACTGCAGGTATAGCTTAATTGGGCAAAATTATAACTCTCTCTGAATAAATTGAAGGAACATGTACAACAAAAACAAGAACTTGTATTTCTATAGCGCCTTTAACGTAGCTAAACATTTATTTTTCTTTCTTTAAAGTAGTAAAACATCCCAAGCCGCTTCACCGAAGCATTATCAAACAAAATTTTACACCGAGCCACATGAGACATTGGGGCAGATGAGATGTAGAATTCAAGGAATGTCTTAAAGGAGGAAAGAGAGGTAAAGAGGCGGAGAGGTTTAGGGAGGAAATTCCAGGGCTTAAGGCCTTGGCGGCTGAATTTGGCTACGATTTCAGGGAGCGATTAAAATCGGGGATGCACAAGAGACAAGAATTTGTGGAGTGCAGAGATCTCGGAAGGTTGTAGGGCTGGAGGAGGTTACAGAGTTAGGGAGGGGTGAGGCGATGGAGGGATTTGAAAACATGGATGAGAATTTTAAAATCGAGATGTTGCTTAACTAGGAACCAATGTAGGTCAGCGAGCACAAGGGTGATGGGTGAACAGGACTTGCTGCGAGTTAGGACACGGGCAGTAGAGTTTTGGATTACCTCAAGTTTACGGAGGGTGGAAGATGGGTGACTGTCCAGGAGTGCATTGGAATAGTCCAATCTAGAGGTATCAAAGGCAAGGATGAGTGTTTCAGCAGCAGATGAACTGAGGCATGGGTAGAGTTGGCCGATGTTATGGAGGTGGAAATAGATGGTCTTAGTGAGAGCGCAGATATGCGGTCAGTAATGTTCCCTTTAAGCTGCGGGGCTGCGCACCACTCTGGAGCTCCCGTGTATCTGACACACTGGCTTATAAATTGGAAAAACCGCACATGTGCGGACTTTTGAATGTGCCGCGCCCAAATTTTTTTTTTTTAGAGGGAACGTTGATGGTTGGAAGCTCATCTCTGGGTCAAATCCGACACCAAGCTTGCGAACAATTAGGTTCATGCCAGGGAGAGGGATGGAGTCGGTGGCTAGGGAACGGATGTTGTGGCTTCAATCTTCCCAATATTTAGTTGGAGGAAATTTCCGCTCATCGAGTTCTGGATGTCTGACACGCTGTGTGATAATTTAGAGACAGTGGAGAGGACGAGAAAGGTGGTGGTGAGGTAGAGGTGGATGTCGTCTGTGTACGTGTGTAAACTGACACCGTTTTTTCGGATGATTTCGCCAAGGGGCAGTTTGTTGATGAGAAGTAGGAGGGGGCCAAGGATCGATCCATGCAGGACATCAGACGTAATTGTGCGGGAGCGGGAAGAGAAGCCATTGCAGGTGATTCTCTGGCTACGACTGGATAGATGAGAATGGAACTAGGCACGTGCAGTCCCACTCAGCTGGACGATGGTGGAGAGGCATTTCAGGAGGATGGAGTGGTCAACCATGCAGACTGGTCAAGAAGGACGAGGAGGGATAGTTTACCATTGTCACAGTCGCATACTGATTTCAATGTGTTTGGCTAGCTATAGCAAAGTTTCATTGTTCATGCTTTCGTAGTTCTGTTGACTGGTCATTTTGATAGTTATGGCGGTCATTCCACAGAGTGGATGATATTTCAAAAGACTTTCATTTTTGAATTTTCCGAGTCCAGGTTGTAATTAAACAGTGCTTCCTATACTCCTGTTAACACAGCAAACCTGCCACACAACCCAAGTTGAAGGTAATTCTCCCCACCACAGTACTGAGACATTTTACCAGACCTATATGGAATTTTTTTGGGTCATTCCTTCCGCCAGTTCTTTTCTTTTCCATGTGAAGTCCCCTTTGCCGAACAACAACATTGTTCAAAAACACAGATAGCAACTTGGCTGTACTGAGTGACTTCCCAGTCAAGTCTGGCTGAGAGCAGGAGCCATTGGGAATATAGGCCTGGAATTTACTGAATTGCACTTAAGCAGAAATTATGCCGAAATTTATACCTGTTTTTATGCTGATCTTGCTGATGGAAACGTGCATGAAAATTGGAGAATCTTAACATATGCTGTAAAATAGAAACTGACAGAAAATCACTGACCATTTTCCCATATTCTGCCATTAGTTACTAAGAGACTTCAAAATATAGCTGCAGCAGAATCCTAAAAAATATCTCTACCCATGCCTTTTGTCAACACAAAATTACCCTGGCTCCCAAGAAAAATATTCTGAAGTGCCATGATGATGCCAATGGTGCCTTTGTGGCCAGTACTGACATTCGAAGAATTGACATTAAACCATTGTAGATGCCGCAGAAAATTCCAACCAATCAGTCAACTTTGAATTTTCTGAGCCTAGGTTTTTATGAAACAGTGCTTCAGATTCTCTGTTCAGTAACAACAAATACCACCACATGATGCATGTACTGCCAAGGGTAATTCCCCATCACAAGAAATTCAAGTGATCTGAGGAATGTGACATTTTAATAAAGACTGAAACATTTGCTTAAGTGCACCCACATTCTGGTAAATTATAATTTTGGAACTCGTACATAATCATACAAGTCCAGAATACCATCCAGAATTGCAGATAAAATTAGAACAAAACAGTTTGCTTATTTATTTGTTATGACAGTCAAGTCAATCCAGTGTAGCCATGACCGTGATTAATCCCAATGCACAGCATTAATTTTTCTTTAGAAGTTCATTATGAAGAGTAAGTACTTGGTATCCAGTTGATGTAATAAAGCTACATGCAGCTCTCTCTGTTGCTTCTATATAGAATGCAATTTAATATATGTAGCATTCTGTAGTCACTCTCTGCTGCCAACAACAGTTCTTTCTATTTTTCTATTCTGCTGACAGAAAACTACTGAAAATGTTTCGTACGAAATTGAGGTATATTTTCTCTTTCCGCACCTCATTTTAAATCAGTAGCTGCCAGAGTTCAGAGGCTTATAATTTGCTCAAACTATGTTTGCAGTTTACAACCTTGATTTGTCACTGTCTAGTACTGTAATTCCTTTCTTCCTATCCTTTTATTCTTGGTGTCAAGTATATTGCAATATTTCCAGTTTAGTAATGAGAGTACATGCATTTTGACAACAAAACCCATTATATGCCATGGGATGAGGGAATTCAGTTATGTGGAGAGACGAGAGAGACAAGAGGCCTTCATAGCTAGGAGATTTGAATACAGGAGCAGGGAGGTCTTACTGCAGTTGTACAGGGCCTTAATGAGGCCTCACCTGGAATATTGTGTTCAGTTTTGGTCTCCTAATCTGAGGAAGGACATTCTTGCTATTGAGGGAGTGCAGCGAAGGTTCACCAGACTGATTCCAGGGATGGCTGGACTGTCATATGAGGAGAGACTGGATCAACTGGGCCTTTATTCACTGGAGTTTAGAAGAATGAGAGGGGATCTCATAGAAACATGTAAGATTCTGACGGGACTGGACAGGTTAGATGCGGGAAGAATGTTCCCGATGTTGGGGAAGTCCAGAACCAGGGGACATAGTCTTAGGATAAGGTGTAGGCCATTTAGGACTGAGATGAGGCAAAACTTCTTCACTCAGAGAGTTGTTAACCTATGGAATTCCGTGTCGCAGAGAGTTGTTGATGCCAGTTCATTGGATATATTCAAGAGGGAGTTAGATATGGCCCTTACGGCTAAAGGGATCAAGGGGTATGGAGAGAAAGCAGGAAAGGGGTACTGAGGGAATGATCAGCCATGATCTTATTGAATGGCGGTGCAGACTCGAAGGGCCGAATGGCCGACTCCTGCACCTATTTTCTATGTAAGCTGGGATTGTTCTCCTTGGAGCAGAGAAGTTTATGGGGAGATTTGTAGATGTGTTCAAAATTATGAAGGGTTTTGATGAGAGTAAAAAAGGAGAATTTCTTCTCGGAGGGTTGTAAATCTGGAATTGGCTGCCTCAGAGAGCTGTGGAAGCTAGGTCATTGAATAAATTTAAGACCGAGATAAACCGTTTCTTAACCAATAAGGGAATAAGGGGTTATGGGGAGCGGAAGTGGACCTGAGTCCATGATCAGATCAGCCATCATCATATTAAATGGAGGAGCAGGCTCCTAGTTCTTATGTTCATCGAAGCTGTTTGCACTGGCAGGAGGGTTGATAACTGGAGGACACAGATTTAAGATAATTGGCAAAATAATTATCTTGGTGGAGATTAGGATTTTTATTTGCACAGCGAGTTGTTATGATTTGGAATGCACTGCCTGAAAGTGTGGTAGAAGCAGATTCAGTAGTAACTTTCAAAAGGAAATTGGATATATATATACTTGAAAAGGAGAAATGTGCAGGGCTCTGGGGAAAGAACAGGGGAGTGGCATTAATTGGATAGCACTTTCATAGATCTAAGAGCCTGCATATGGAGGATGGGCTGAATGGCTCTTTCGATGCTGTATTATTCTATGATATTGCTTGGTCAGTGGAAATGGAAGGAACAATCAGATCTGTACTGTCATTTTTGAAGAGGACTTTCTGGCGATTTTAAACTAACTTTTACGTTGTTGGCAGGGATTCTGTTCTGGAATTGGACATTACTAGGTTGAGTCATGAGTATTAAATCAGCTGTATTGTCTAGGCAAGTAAAATCAAGGAAACCCAAAGATGTTTCATAAATATATTAAGAGTAAGAAGGTAACTAAAGAAAGGGTAGGGCCGATTAGAGATCTTAAGGGTAATCTGTGGAGGTGGGAGACATCGGTAGGATTGAATACTTTGCGACTGTTTTCACAAAGGAGGGGCGAAGCTGACATTGCTATCAGGGAGGAGGTGTGTGAAATATTAGATGAAGTAAACATAGTGAGAGTGGAAGTATAAAGGTTTAGCAGCTATGAAAGTGGATAAATCCCCAGGCCCAGATGAAATGTCTTCCAGGAAATAGCAGAGGCCCTGATCATAATTTTCCAATCCTCTCTGGCTTCAGGTGTGGTACTGGAGGACTGCTAATGTGGTACCTTTGTTTAAAAATGGAGAAAGGGATAGACCAAGTAATTACAGGCCAGTCAGCCTAACCTCGGTGATGGGAAAATTATTGGAAAGAATTCTGAGGGACAGGACATTTAGAAAGACATGCATTAATAGTCAGCACAGATTTGTTAAGGGAAGGTCGTCTGTAACAAACTTGATTGAATTTTTTGAGGAGGTAACAAGGAGGGTAGATGAGGGTAGTGCATTTGATGTAATGTATATGATTTTTGCAAGGCTTTGGATAAGGTTACACATGGCAGACTGGTCACTAAGGTAAAAGCCCCTGGGATCCAGGGCCAAGTTGCAAGTTGGATCCACAATTGGCTCAGAGACAGGAGGCAGAAGGTAATGGTTGATGGGTGTTTTTGTGATTGGAGGGCAGTTTCCAGGGGGGTTCCGCAAGGCTCAGTGCTAGGTCCCTTTGGTGTACATCAATGATCTGAACTTGAATATAGGGGGTATGAAGTTTCAGATGATACTAAAATTGGCTGCGTGGTTGATAATGAAGAAGAAAGCTGTAGACTGCAGGACGTTATCAATAAACTGGTCAGGTGGGCAGAACAGTGGCAAATGGAATTCAATCCATAGAAGTGTGAGGTAATGCATTTGGGGAGGGCTAACAAGGAAAGGGAATACACATTAAATAGAAGGACACTGAGAAGTGTAGAGGAACAAAGGGACCTTGGAGTGCAGATCCACAGATCCGTGAAAGTAGCAGGCCTGGTAGATAAGGTGGTTAAGAAGGCATACAGATGCTTGCCTTTATTAGCTGAGGCATAGAATACAAGAGCAGGAGGGTTATGCTCAAACTGTATAAAACACTGGTTAGGCTGCAGCTAGAGTACTGCGCGCAGTTCTGGTCACCACATTACATGAAAGATGTGATTGCATGAGAGAGGGTACAGAGGAGATTTACGAGGATGTTGCCGGGAGTAGAGAATCTTAGCTATGAGGAAAGATTGGATAGGCTAGGTTTGTTTTCCTTGGAACAGAGGAGGCTGAGGGGAGACCTTATTGAGGTGTATAAAATTATGAGGGGCCGAGATAAAGTGGGTAGAAAGGACCTATTTCCCTTAGCAGAGGGGCCAAAAACCAGGGGGCATGGATTTAAAGTAATTGGTAAGTTTAGAGGGGCTTTGAGGGGAAATTTTTTCACCCAGAGGGTTGTGGGGTCTGGAACTCACTGCCTGAAAGGGTGGTACAGGCAGAAACCCTCACCACATTTAAAAAGTACTTGGGTGTGCACTTGAAGCTCCGTAACCTACAGGGCTACAGACCAAGAGCTGGAGAGTGGGATTAGGCTGGATAACTCTTTGTTGGCCAGCACGGACACGATGAGCCAAAATGGCCTCCTTCCGTGATGTAACTTTGTATAATTCGATGATTCTATGAAAGATTCTTGTTTCAGTTCTTTCAACTCATTAAAAGGTGACAGCAGATAATTGAGATATCAAACTTAAGGCAACTGTCAGCTGTTGATATTTGCTTGATGAAACACAACTAAATAATATACATGTAATAAAAACCAAAGTATTTATGACTTGGGATACATAACCAGATAAGCAGTGAATAAATTATTCATTAAGTGGCTCCTTTCTCTCAGATGACAAATTAAATTCAATTCTGATTTATAATTCAAAGTAAATTTTTAAATTTTCCTAATGTTTCTGTTTGAACCAATTCATGCATAACATTACATTGAATTAATGTGGAGCATATGGGCTTGAGTTCTGAGATGGACAAAAAATAAGAATTTCAATCTTGCATTGTTCTATATATTACGGAATTAGTCACAGAATTATTAGTTCAGTTTAGCTTTCACTCTTTTTAGATATCCTATCCGATCCCATCCTCTCATGTAATGGCGGACATCAACCTCTCTGTCTCATCAGTGCTCCATCACACTTAAATTGTTTGGTCAAATTGCCTGGACAATGTTAACCATGTATATTTTTTAAATCTGCGGTCAGACTTGTCTGTAATATATATTTATAACTTCAAAATCCAATTTATCTTTCAATTTCGATTGTGATTTTCCATTTTTGTGTGTTTATAGATAAATTGGTGAAAATAATAACTTGCTATATGATGGTTGATAATGGGGGTCATTGCTGACTTTATATGAAACAATAAAGGTGAACGTAAAATATATTTCCAAGAAATGCGCTTGTATCAGTTGTATATATGCAGTATGATGTATATAAGCTATACTGATACATTATATATGGTATCGTGTTTATTCTGCAGAGAATGTTTGGTGAATGATTACAATTCAGTCCATAGTGCATCAGATTCCCAAAGAAACCTTACGCATGCACATGATTAGTCACAGAATTATTAGTTCAGTTTAGCTTTCACTCTTTAGATATCTTATCTGTTCCCATCCTCTGATATTATGGCTGGCACCAACTTCTCTGTCCCATCAGTGCTATACCACACCTAAATTGTTTGATCAAATTGCCCGGACACTGTTAACCATGTATATTTTTAAAATCTGCAGTCAGACTTGTCTGTAATATATAGCGTAAAGGATGCAGCTCCACATCTCCAGATTTAGATGACATCTGTAAACAGCTTGAATTTCCCTCTCTCAGTTTTACGGCTTCTGAACTCTTTCTTGTGGTATAGCATTGCAAGTTACACCTAACGTTTTCAATTATAATGCATATACTGTATAGGATTTTCTCATGTGTAAATCCTTGTATTCTCATAGCTACTGCTAGTATTATAATTATAACCCTGGTTTTACATTGGGATACTGACTGTCTCTGCAGAGTGTTACGAAAAAGTTCAGTGACCACAGTAATTGGTGAAAGGAATGGGTGATCTGAATTATTGACTGGCTTAAATAGGAAATCTATGACATACAAGTAAAAAAACTAATTACATTAACAATATCTCTACACTTGGTGAAGATGACCATGTAAATCACTTGACGTGCTTGTATGGAGATTATGATATTGGCCCAGATATTGCGGGAGCCATGATGGCGAAACTGTTAGTGTTCGCCGTCATTACCCCTCTGAAATTGACCGCAACTTCAGGATTTAGCGCATGCACATTTAGAGCATCCGCAATGCTCCAGAGTTAATAGATGTCGTGAATAGCACGTTTTGTGAATTGGCCACACCGCAGGTAAAGGGTACGCAGGCAGATAGGGGATGGGTGACCAACAGGAAGAGCAGTGGAAAGAAGGAAGTGCAGGGGTCCCCTGTGGTCATCCCCCTGCAAAATAGATATACCGCTTTGGGTACTGTTGAGGGGGATGACTCATCAGGGGAGAGCAACCAAGTTCATGGCACCGTGGGTGGCTCTGCTGCACAGGAGGGGAGGAAAAAGAGTGGGAGCGCGATAGTGGTAGGGGAATAGATGGACGTTTCTGCGGCCGCAATCGAGACTCCAGGATGGTATGTTGCCTCCCTGGTGCAAGGGTCAAGGATGTCTCGGAGCGGCTGCAGGACATTTTGGAGGGGGAGGGTGAACAGCTAGTTGTCGTAGTGCATATAGGTACCAACGATATAGGTAAAAAAAAATGGGATGAGGTCCTACAAGGTGAATTTAGTGAGCTAGGAGTTAAATTAAAAATGAGGACCTCAAATGTAGTAATCTCAGAATTGCTACCAGTGCCACGTGCTAGTCAGAGTCGGAATTGCAGGATAGCTCAGATGAATACGTGGCTTGAGGAGTGGTGCAGAAGGGAGGGATTCAAATTCCTGGGACATTGGAACCGGTTCTGAGGGAGGTGGGACCAGTACAAACCGGATGGTCTGCACCTGGGCAGGACCGGAACCAATGTCCTAGAGGGAGTGTTTGCTCGTGCTGTTGGGGAGGGGTTAAATTAATATGGCAGGGGGATGGGAACCTACACAGGGAGACAGAGGGAAGTAGAATGGGGGCAGAAGCAAAAGATAGAAAGAAGAAAAGTAAAAGTGGAGGGCAGAGGAACCCAAGGCAAAAATCAAAAAAGGCCACATTGCAGCAAAATTCTAAAAGGGCAAAGTGTGTTAAAAAGACAAGCTGGAAGGCTCTGTGCCTCAATGCGAGGAGTATACGTAATAAAGTGGACGAATTAACTGCACAGGCAGCAATTAATGAATATGATATCATTGGCATCACGGAGAAATGGCTCCAGGGTGACCAAGGCTGGGAACTCAACATCCAGGGGTATTCAACATTCAGGAAGGATAGACAGAAAGGAAAAGAAGGTGGGGTAGCATTGCGAGTTAAAGAAGAAATTAGCGCAATAGTAAGGAAGGACATTAGCTTGGATGATGTAGAATCTGTATGGGCGGAGCTGCGGAATACCAAAGGGCAGAAACCGCTAGCAGAAGTTGTGTACAGACCACCAAACAGTAATAGTGAGATTGGGGACAGCATCAAACAAGAAATTAGGGATGCGTGCAATAAAGGTACAGCAGTTATCATGGGCGACTTCAATCAACATATAGGTTGGGCTAACCAAACTGGTAGCAATACGACGGAGGAGGATTTCCTGGAGTGTATTAGGGATGGTTTTCTGGACCAATATGTCGAGGAACCAACTAAAGGGCTGGCCATCCTCGACTGGGTGATGTGTAATGAGAAAGGACTAATTAGCAATCTTGTTGTGCGAGGCCCCTTGGGGAAGAATGGCCATAATATGGTAGAATTCCTTATTAAGGTGGAGAGTGACACAATTAATTCAGAGACTAGGGTCCTGAACTTAAGGAAAAGTAACTTCGATGGTATGAGGCGTGAATTGGCTAGAATAGATTGGCAAATGATACTTAGAGGGTTGAATGTGGATAGGCAATGGCAAACATTTAAAGATCACATGGATGAACTTCAACAATTGTACATCCCTGTCTGGAGTAAAAATAAAATGGGGAAGGTGGCTCAACCATGGCTAACAAGGGAAATTAGGGATATTGTTAAATCCAAGGAAGACGCATATAAATTGGCCGTAAAAAGCAGCAAACCTGAGGACTGGGAGAAATTTAGAATTCAGCAGAGGAGGACAAAGGGTTGAAATAGGAAGGGGAAAATAGAGTACGAGAGGAATCTTGCTGGGAACATAAAAACTGACTGCAAAAGCTTCTATTGATATGTGAAGAGAAAAAGATTAATGAAGACAAACGTAGGTCCCTTGCAGTCAGATTCAGGTGGATTTATAATGGGGAACAAAGAAATAGCAGACCAATTGAACAAATACTTTGGTTCAGTCTTCACGAAGGAAGGCTCAAATAACCTTCAGGAAGTACAAGGGGACCGAGGGTCTAGTGAGAAGGAGGAACTAAAGGAAATCCTTATTCGGCGGGAAATTATGTTCGGGGAATTGATGGGATTGAAGGCCGCTAAATCCCCGGGGCCTGATAGTCAGCATCCCAGAGTACTTAAGGAAGTGGCCCTAGAAATAGTGGATGCATTGGTGGTCATTTTGCAACAGTCTATCGACTCTGGATCAGTTCCTATGGACTGGAAGGTAGCTAATGTAACACCACTTTTTAAAAAAGGAGGGAGAGAGAAAACGGGTAATTATAGACCGGTTAGCCTGACATCAGTAGTGGGGAAAATGTTGGAATCAATTATTAAAGATGAAATAACAGCGCATTTGGAAAGCAGTGACAGGATTGGTCCAAGTCAACATGGATTTATGAAAAGGGAAATCATGCTTGATAAATCTTCTGGAATTTTTTGAGGATGTAACTAGTAGAGTGGACAAGGGAGAACCAGTGGATGTGGTGTATTTGGACTTTCAAGAGGCTTTTGACAAGGTCCCACACAAGAGATTGGTGTGCAAAATTAAAGCACTTGGTATTGGGGGTGATGTACTGACGTGGATAGAGAACTGGTTGGCAGACAGGAAGCAGAGAGTCGGGATAAACGGATCCTTTTCAGAATGGCAGGCAGTGACTAGTGGGGTGCCACAGGGCTCAGTGCCATGACCCCAGCTCTTTACAATATGCATTAATGATTTAGATGAAGGAATTCAGTGTAATATCTCCAAGTTTGCAGATGACACTAAACTGGGTTGCGGTGGGAGCTGTGAGGAGGATGCTAAGAGGCTGCAGGGTGACTTGGACAGGTTAGGTGAGTGGGCAAATGCATGGCAGATGCAGTATAATGTGGATAAATGTGAGGTTATCCACTTTGGGGGCAAAAACACGAAGGCAGAATATTATCTGAATGGCGGCAGATTAGGAAAAGGAGAGGTGCAACGAGACCTGGGTGTCATGATACATCAGTCATTGAAAGTTGGCATGCAGGTACAGCAGGCGGTGAAGAAGACAAGTGGTATGTTGGCCTTCATAGCTAGAGATTTTGTGTAAAGGAGCAGGAAGGTCTTACTCAATTGTACAGGGCCTTGGTGAGGCCGCACCTGGAATATTGTGTTCAGTTTTGGTCTCCTAATCTGAGGAAGGACGTTTTTGCTATTGAGGGAGTGCAGCGAAGGTTCACCAGACTGATTCCCGGGATGGCTTGACTGACACATGAGGAGAGACTGGATCGACTGGGCCTTTATTCACTGGAGTTTAGAAGGATGAGAGGGAATCTCATAGAAACATATAAACTTCTGACGGGACTGGACAGGTTAGTTGCAGGAAGAGTGTTCCCGATGTTTGGGAAGTCCAGAACCAGGAGACACAGTCTAAGGATATAAGATTTAGGCTATTTAGGACTGAGATGAGGAGAAACTTCTTCATTCAGAGAGTTGTTAACCTGTGAAATTCCCTACCGCAGAGAGTTGTTGATGCCAGTTCGTTGGATATATTCAAGAGGGAGTTAGATGTGGCCCTTACGGCTAAAGGGATCAAGGGGTATGGAGAGAAAGCAGGAAAGGGGTACTGAGGGAATGGTCAGCCATGATCTTATTGAATGGTGGTGCAGGCTCGAAGGGCCGAATGGCCTACTCCTTGTCCTATTTTCTATGTTTCTAAATGGGAAACTGTTCAACCTCCGTTGCCTTCAGTCCAGATCCAAGGTTGTGCCATCCTCTGTCATTGAATTGCAATATGCAGATGACGCTTGCGTCTGCGCTCACTCGAAGGACAAACTCTAAACCACCGTCAACACAGCGCACGAGAGCACGGCTCTTACACTAAACATCCATAAAACAAAGGTGCTCTATCAACCTGCCCCTGCCACACAGCACTGCCCCCTGATTATCAAAATCTACGATGAGGTTTTGGACAACGTGGACCATTTTCCGTATCTCGGGAGCCTACTGTCAACAAGGGCAGACATCGATGATGGGGTCCAACACCTCCTTCAGTGTGCCAGCGCAGCCTTTGGTCGCTTAAGGAACAGTGTTTGAAGACCCGAACCTTAAAACCGGCACAAAGCTCATGGTCTACAGAGCAATAGTGTTACCTGCCCTCATATATGCTTCTGTGATATGGTCTATATACAGCAGCACATCAAAGCACTGGAGAAGTACCATCAAAGCTGCCTCAGGAAAATCCTGCAAATCCATTGGCAGGATAGGCGCACCAATGTCCGTGTACTCGCCCAGGCCAACATCCTCGGCACCGAAGCATTGACACTGCTCGATCAGCTCCAATGGACAGGCCACATCTTCCGTATGCCTGATAAGAGACTCCCAAAGCAAGCGCTCTACTCAGAGCTCTGACACGACAAATGAGCCCCAGATGGGCAGAGGAAACGCTTCAAGGACATCTTCAAGGCCTCCTTGAAGAAGTTCAAAATCCCCACCGCCACCTGGGAATCACTGGTGCAAGATCATTCAAAATGGAAGAGAATAATCCGTGAGGCGTTGAATATTTCGAGTCTCTTCGCCGGGAGCAAGCGGAGAGCAAGTGCATATGGCAGAAGGAGCACATAGCAACCCAAGCACTTCAAAAAACCAGCACTTCAACGAACGTACTTTCAACCACTGCCTGTCCAACCTGTGACAGACTGTAGCTCCCGCATTGGACTTCACAGTCATCTGAGAACTCATTTTTAATGTGGAAGTAAGTCATCCTTGACTCTGAGGGACTGCCTATGATGATGATGATGATGTGAATGTCACAATCTTTATTTCTCTGTAAAATTTATTAAAAGTAAATGACAGTCTGTGCATTTTACTTCCTGGTTTGCTGTCTGTGAGAATTCTTCAATGTGATTGGCTGCTGAGCTAACTTGATGACATCACTGTTGCTGGACACTGGTGATTCATTTGATTTGGCCCCAGATTCAAATTAAGGTCGGGAGAGGTGAAATTGATGCCATAGAGATCACTACATCTTTGGGGGCAGCTTTCTTCGAGGTCAGTGGCGATCGCCGTTGCCTTGCCGCTGATGACAAATTCCGGGCCAATTACCTAAGCCTTGCGACACAGTTTTTGGAAGATCAGCTATAATGTACTGTGTCTGATTATTGTGGTATTCCCCATAGTCCTTCCTGACCAAGGGGAGCCATTTCATTTCTTAAAATGGGATGGTGGAATCAGCAAACATGTAAATGAAAACATTTATATAAACATGTCCAGTGAGACGAGATGCAGTTTTTTTGGCAATATATGTAGTTGTGTTACAATATGCACAAACTCAAGATTTATAAACAAGGATAAGTTTACTGAAGTGATTTTCTTTTTCTTGTCTGCTCACTTAGATAGAGAATCCGAAACAATGTTGGCTTGCTCATTGGTCACCAAAATTTGAACAAACCCATGAGGCATGAATTAGTAACACAAACATTGCATTGTCCCTGCAGAAGCAAAGTACAGATAAACAGTAGTGCACTCTGTAATTGAAGTGAAATCTGACCCTGTTGAGAGGTTTTTTGGAATAAGGTTGCTGTTCTGAAGGAATACTCCTGGCTGAAATGTAGTGTGTTCACGTTCTCTCAG